>NC_092877.1:311883449-312183449 GCF_028372415.1 Notamacropus eugenii | reverse complement strand
TACATATACATATATAACATTAATTAATCATGATTTCTACTTGCTTATCCCTACAAATCCCTGATCCTGGCATTGTTACTGCAGAGGACTGTGATTATCAATGAGAATGCATTTTTGCTTCTTAATGGGAAGATCTTTCCCATCCATTAATAGGCCCATGTGACCTGCTTAAGTCACACAGAATACTGAATCACATGAGTTTAAGCATGTGGAACAGGAAGGGTGGAGCAGGATGAAGTGGAGCTAGAGCATAGTTGAGAGGAAGTGAGTCAGAAAGCAGTCAGAGCTAGGAAGGATGCAGGCAAGCAGCTGGCCAGTGTGAGTGAAAGAACCTGTTTGTGATTTGTTCAATGGAGCTGGTTTGTGGGAAGTCTAGCTGGGGGATGGCTTGAGGATGGTATTGTTCTCTGTGTGGTGTATAAATTTTTGTTACTATGATGGATTTGGTCTTTTCCTGTCTGAATAAATGTTTTGGTTTTGTCTTCCATGTGGAGAGTCTGTTGTATTTCATGATTCATAATTGCGCCAGGATATTCGTAGCCACCACAGACACTGTGAATATCACATTGGTGCTACGAGGATTTAATTTATTATTACTTTATTAATATATTGCTATTAATTTATTAATATACAGAAGTATAGCAATATCATACAAGTCTGTAAATGTGTAACTCTGGCTTCTAGGAACTTAGATCACAAAACAAATGACAGCATAGACATACACCCACCTGGACTATATCTATGTGACTGTTAAGAAAATATATTGTTCTGGCAAAGAAAATCACAGTGCATATGGTTGTATATAACAGCATCGTAATGACTGAATTGAATTGTTAAATTCATTGAAATGTTTAGTTTAAAAGAGCCTGCTTTGTCATAACAAAGGCAGGTTTCTACTCAAAATGTTTGTTTTCAATTGTGAAGTCAGACCAAATGTTGTGCTGAATAAACATTAAGACATCTTCCTAGTCATGCCAAGAGAGAATAATGTAGTTTGTGACAAGAGGAATCTTTAATTTACCTCATATTTATTTATCTTGGGTATCAGAGATGGAAGGACTTTAGAGACTAGCAATTTCATCACACACAGGAGGACAGCAAGGCTTGAAGAGAATGTGACATGGATAGCTAATGACATAGGCAGCACTGAAGTCCATGACTTCTCACTTATGGTATAGGGCTCTTCCCTTAGGTATACCATTTGGGTATATGGAGAATTCAGTCCTTGACTCTAACCTTCTTAACAATAAGGTTGATTCAGGTGAATCCTTGAGAGTTCCTAAGATCAGCAAACATAACTGTAAGCCATTTCAAAATGGAATTGCAGGTGGAGTGTTGACCCTGATTCTGAGATATCCCTTTGTCAACTGAAGGAAATTCATTGCCCATCATCTGAATCTCATCTGTATCATTCATAGCTAAAGAAATGACCTTATCTTAGGGATACAATTATGTTAAATAAAAACACAAAGTCTAAATACATTATAGATAGGACCCTCCCCCCATTTTCCGGGACTGAAGGCTATTGCATTGGACGGAAAAGAAAGTGTAACAATTTTAATGTAGTCAGAATAGGGACAGGAGTGCTGGGTTGGAAGAGGAAAAAGAAACAGACAGTTGTGCCCATATGTCATGAACACCAATATGAATATGAACATATGAAATATGAAAAACAATGAATCCCAAATCTATTAATCTGAAGTGTTTCTTTCCCATATAGTCAGATAATAAGACAGCTATAGTCTGTGGAACAATCTGATGCAGGTGTAAGAATTTAGTGACCTGTTTGGAATTTTTGGATCCATTGGTAAATTATATTATCCCATCAACTTCAAATAATTATCATTAGTTGCAGAGCTCTAGGTAGAAAAACTGACAACTAGAAGTGCCAGGGAATTGAAAGCTTTTTAGGCTGAGGTTACATTTCAAAAAGGCTGAGGAGTATGGAGTAAAATGATTGGAGAAAAATCTGCCTGCAAGGAAAGTAGGTAAGGAGGATAAGACTGTGAAGAAACTGTTATTATCAATTCTCATTTGATTTACAAAGAATGGAAATATGTTCTGAAGGAAAGAAATGATCAGTGTGTAATGACAATAATCAGAGGTATATCAATCAGCAGGGAAATCATTATGATGAACAAGGAGAATTCAATGTTATTATTTATTGAATATCAATAGTGTACATGGGCTTGTAGAAAACAGGTTTCAGGTTAGAAATGGAGTTTTCAAAAAGATAACAATTTTGAAAAGTTTTATTCAAATTATTTTTTAAAAATATATTCTAAAAGTGCATATTAAATGGAAAAGTCTATCTGGAATGATAATTTGTCCCAGTGGTCATTTTTAACTGCTTCTATGAATTTCTGCTTAGTTTATGCACACACTCTGAGATTAGAGATGTAGAAAATATTTATCCTAATTAGTGGATATTAATATATCAGTACCCAAAGAGTAAATCTGAAGGTATATACTTGGGTCATTTTTCATTCTATGCTTTTAGAATCTCCTATTTACTGGATTATCAATGCCTCCAATGATGTCCTGACATTCTAGTCATTAGTTATACACTTTTAAATAAATTTGAAGCTGCAGAACCAATTGAGTCCATTCGGGTATATTGGGAAGTTAATTAAGAGTAGATTAAAACTTTGATTTTTATATAGATTTTGGAAAGATACTTTGAAATTTATGTAGTATGAAATTCTTGGCACATTTTCCTATCAAAACCAACTGTCAGGCAAACTAATGTTACTAAAATATTCACTTTGCTTTATTTCTTCATTATATTGAAAGATATCTTTTTCTTTCTCTGAGATTCTTAAGGTATTTTCTACCACTTGCAGACAAACTTTGCTGATTAAAAGAATGACTAAAAGGAGAGCAGAAATTGATTTCTGTAGGCATTTCTGTCTTACAGCTCTCATTGTCATAAATACCATGCCCATGAAAACCACTTATAAATGCCTATAAAGACTCTAGATTTTTCAATTCTGATAACATTACTGGAGATCATGTTTATAACTGTGCTATTCTGTCAGATATATATCCTTGGGGCAAAACACAATGCCATACTGTTTTTGTGTAGATCTAAGATTCCAGCCATTTTCATTTGGACTCTTGTCCACTGACAACATATTAGAACACTAGGCTGAGATCATTCCACAAAAAAAAAAAAAAAAAAAAATCATGGTGAAAGAGTAAGACAAGAAAAAGTAAACCATGCCCATCAATTGAATTAGTTGCAACACATTTCATATGGTTTTGAAATTTACTCCTATGGTTTCTAAAGCTGCGTACTTGTAGATCCTTTATCATTAAATATCTTAGAGATTTATTTCCCCATATGCATTTTGGGCATAATTGGTGAAATTCCGGAGATAGAGACTGAAATAAAAAAGAAAAAATCCTCAGATGTTTGACTTTTTCCATATAAAGGCCATTTTTCAAAGCTCTTGTCTGTAATACATTACCTACATCTAAGCAATCAACTGAAAAAAGGAGATTGATGTAGAAAAAGAATTAGCCAATGCCCTATATTGAACCCTGTACTATGGGTAAGTGGCAAGGAATAAGCCTTGGCTGGAAGAGTCAAATTCACTAGTAATATACGGGCCTTATTTTTCTCCTTTGTAAAATACAGAATACATGATCTCCAAAGTCTCTTCTATTTCTAAATTCTATTAACTGGGCTCAAGTTCTGGTTCCACTGCTTACTATCCCATCCAGCTGTTATGCTGGACAGAATTTCTTCTTCTTTTCATAGCCAAACTTCTAGAAAAAACTGTCTACAGCTTTTGCCTTTATTTCCTCTCAACCCTTTGTAATCTGGCCCCTAGCCTCTTAACTCAATTGAAACTACTCTCTCCCTGTGGTTACCAATGATGTGTTGAAAGCTTTTTCTCAGTCTTCGTTGTTCTCATCTTCTCTGCATCATGTGACCTTATTGATTATGTTCTCTTCTCTTTGAGTCTCATTACATGGCTTTCTCTCAGATCTCTTTTTATTACTTTTTTCTTAGTCTCCTTTATGTGTGTATAATCTACATTAACCCACCAGCTGTGAGTAAACCCCACATCTCTATCCTGGGCCTTCTTATATTCTTTACATATTCTCTCACTTCGTGACCTAATCAATTAGCTATTCCCCAATTCTCTTTTTAACCCTAATCTCTCTTCTGAGAATCCCTCTTGCATGTCCCTCTACCTATTAGATATTTAAAATCACATGTCTTTTCAAATTCAAACTATCTGGCTGAACTTATTAGCTTTCCCTCCAAACCCATTCCTCTTCTTAGCCCCTTTCTTTCTGTTTAAAAAACTGCCACCCTTAGGAACTGAGCCAACAGGGTGGAGTAACAGCATGGACTTTCTAAAGCACTCTGCCAAGCCCAACCAAATACCTATAAAAACTGGCTTTAACAAATTCTGGAGCTGTAGGACCCACAGAATGACAGAGTGAATCAAATGTCCAGCCCAAGACAATCTGGAAGGGTAGTGTGTAGCCTGCTAGGCTGGGAGCAGAGCACAGTCTAGTGTGGGCCATAAGTGCATAGAGGGGACCTGAACAGGACTTGGGGAGGCCAGAATCTCTCACACCTGTGGTGGTTTCCAGACTTCATGATCCCAAAACTCTCAGGACAAATAGGAAGGTCACTGGGAAAAGCCTATGGGATCAGTACAGGAGAGTGGAGTGGTCTGGCCTCAGCCTCAGGATGGCATAGTGGGGAAGGGGCAGAGGAACCTGCAGCAGCCATAGCAGCAGCAGGGGCAGCTGCAGCCAGTATTCTGGGAGCACTAGGCCCACAGATTGTGGGAGGATCAAACAGCTGACAGTACACCCCTCATCCCCATTGGAAGCAGAGCACTACTTTGACAAAAAGCTCAAAAGTCAAGTAAATGGCTGGGGAAATGAGCAAAAACTGGAAAAAGAATCATTCTATAAAATCTCATTTTGGTAACAAGGAAGAACAAAGTATGCAAACAGAAGAAAACAAAGTGAAAGCTCCTCCTTCCAAAACCTCCAAGAAAAATACAAATTGGTCTCAGGTCATGGAAGAGCTCAGAAAGAATTTTGAAAATCAAGAGAAGTAGAGCAAAAACTGGGAAGAGAAATGGGAGCAATGCAAGAAAATCATGAAAAATGAGTCAACTGTTTGCTAAAGGAGACCCAAAAACATGCTGAAGAAAATAACACTTTAAAAAATAGACTAACCCAAATGGCAAAAGAGATCCGAAAAGCCAATGAGGAGAAAAATGCCCTAAAAAGCAGAATTGGCCAAACAGAAAAGGAGATACAAAAGCTCATTGAAGAAAAGAATTCCTTAGAGATTAGAATGGAGCAGATGGAAGCTAATGACTTTATGAAAAATCAAGAAATTATAAAACAAAACCAAAGGAATGAAAAAATAGCAATGTGAAATATCTCATTGGAAAAACAACTGACCTGGAAAATAGGAGAGACAATCTAAAAATTATGGGACTATCTGAAAGCCATGATCAAAAAAAGAGCCTAAGCATCATATTTCAAGAAATTACCAAGGAAAACTACCCTGATATTTTAGAACCAGAGGATAAAACAGACATTGAAAGAATCCACCAGTCGTCTCCTGGAAGAGATCCCAAAAGACAAACTCCTGGGAATATTGTAGACAAATTTCAGAGCTCCCAGGTCAAGGAGAAAATATTGCAAGCAATAAGAAAGAAACAATTTGAGTATTGTGAGAATATAATCAGGATAACACAAGATCTAGCAGTTTCACAATTAAGGGATTGAAGGGCTTGGAATATGATATTCCAGAGGTCAAAGGAGCTTGAATTAAAACCAAGAATCACCTACCTAGCAAAACTGAATATAATACTTCAGGGGTGAGAAATGGTCACTCAGTGAAATAAAGGATTTTCAAGTCAAGCATTCTTGATGAACAGACCAGGGCTGAATAGAAAATTTGACTTTCAAACACAAGAATCAAGAGAAACATGTAAAGGTAAACAGAAAAGAGAAAGCAAAGGGACTTACTAAAATTGAGCTGTTTACATTCCTATATGGAAAGATAATATTTGTAACTCTTTAGACTTTTCTCAGTATTTGGGTAGTTGAAGGAATTATATATATATAGACAGAGGGTACAGGATAAGTTGAACAGGAGGGGATGATATCTAAAAAAATAAACTTAAGGGGTGAGAGAGAAATACATTCAGGGGAGAAAGGGAGAAATGGAATGGGGCAAAATATCTCTCTAAAAGAGTCAAGAAAAAGCTTTTTCAATGGAGGGGGAAAGGATGGAGGTGAGAGGGAAAAAGTGAAGCCTACTCTCATCACATTTGGCTTATGGAGGAAATAACATGCAAACTCAATTTGGTGTGAAAAATCTATCTTACACTACAGAAAAGTAGGAGAGAAGGGGCTAAGTGGTGTGTGGGGGGAATGATAGTAGGGAGGGCAAAAGGGAGGAGGAGATAATTAGAAGTCAACACTTTGGGGGAAGGACAAGATCAAAAGAGAGATTAGAATAAATGTGGCAGGATAGGATGGAGGGAAATATAGCTAATTCTCACAATATTACTGTTATGGAAGTGTTTTGTATAACTACATATTGAATTGCTTGCCTTCTCAGTGGGGATGGGAAGGGAGGGAGGAAGGGACAGAAGTTGGAATGCAAAGTATTAAAAACAAATGTTAAAAATTGTCTTTACATGCAACTGGAAAATAATATATACAGGTAATGAGGTATAGAAATCTATTTTGCCCTACAAGAAAATATAGGAGATGGGGAGAAGGGAAGGGTGTGATAGAAGGGAGGGAAGATTGGGGGAGGGGGTAATCAGAATGCATGGTGTCGGGGTGGGAGGAGGGGAGAGATGGGTAGAAAATTTGGAATTCAAATCTCGTGGAAATGAATGTTGAAAGCTAAAAGTAGATAAATTAATTAAAAAAAAAACCTACCACCCTTCCAGTAACCTGGGTTTATCACCTTCATTTTATCCTTGACTTCTCACTCTATCTCAATTTGCATACCTAATTAATTGCCAAATCTTCTGATTTCTACCTTTGCCACTTATTTCATATCTAAGTGAAGTCAAGTCAACAATCATCTATCAAGAGCTTTCTATGAGCCAGGATCTGTGCTGAGCTCAGGAAATACAAGTACAAATAGTCCCTGCCACCATGGAGCCTACAGTCCACTGGGGAAACTGAGGACCAAAGAAAAGGGGGGGAATTGAAGAATGGAACAAGAGATAAAGATACTCAGTGGCATTGTAGAGAAAGTAAGGGAGTTAATCTACACAGGAATAAATAAATGGCTGGTTTGAGCATGATCCTTAAAATGGGGGTTCTGGGAGAAGCCAGCCAATCAGGGGAAGAGGGTACACATATACAGAGGGAATGCACGAAAACCAGAGGTAAATTAGACTGTTAAAGTGAAGATATTTCTGGGGACATTGTCTGGGGACTTCTCTCTCCTTTATACTCTCATCGCCTGTCACCTGGACTCTTGTAGTCTCTTCCAAATGGTGCTCCTTGTTTCAATCTTCTCCCCACTTGAATTCATCCTACACCACACTGACAGTGATTTTCCTCAACTGCAAGTCTTACCACATCAATGCCTTATTCGAATGCCCCCCCAACTATCTCAAAGATCAAATATACACTCCTCTGCCTGATTTTTAAAGACTTTGCTCCAAACCATCTTTGTAACCTTGTTATACATTCCTCCCATTTCCACGCTCTACAGTCAAGCCCAATTTCCTTTCTTGCTATTATTTATATACAGTGCTTCATTTTCCATATATTTATCTTTGCACTGACTGTATTCCATGCCTGGAATGCAGTTTTTCCTCACCTCCTCCCTCCTCCCTCTTAAAATCCCTCTTTTCCCTTAAAACTACTTAAATAGCATCTTCTATATGAGTGCTTGCATGAAATAAAAGACATTTTAAGAAACCTACTATGTACCAGGAATTTTGTTACACATTGGTGATGAAAAAGCAAAAGAGAGACAGTCTTTCCTCTCATAATTTAAGTTCTATTATAGGTAAATAATATCTATAAGGTAATAGAAGCCAGGGAAAGGAAATTTGGTTTGGAGAATCATAGGACTCTCCAGAAACTTGCTATCCCCTTTCCAAAAGTAATTACAAAATTGATTTTATTACTGTTCCTGGGGCAAAAGGAGGAAAGCAGGTTGCTGGTGGGGCAGGATACGAAGGAATATGAAGCATGGTGAGGAATTAGTTAGAGATAGTCCTTGAGGGGAATTTGTACTCACAGACCAAATAAGCTCAGCCTCAGTGAAGGTCTGTGCTAACTGGATTAATTCACTCCAGGAATGGTTTCAAGGTCTCTGATCCAGACAGAGCTGCTTCATATGTGGAGTCAGCAGCAAGGAAGGGTGGATGGTAAGAAGTCCTAAGATGTCTGCTGTGTATGAATGAGAATCATGGCATGTGTGAGATCAGGTAGATATCAATTAGCTGATGTCCTTCCTGATCCACTTTCCCACTCTCACTCCTTAACCTCTGCTAGTGATCTGCTCCAACCAACTAAATGACTTAATTTATTTTGTATATATTTACTATATATTTATGTCTATGTTGTCTCCCCCCCCCCCCAAGTGTACGTTAGTTTCTTGACAACAGGGATGTTTCATTTTTGTCTTTCCCCAAAGTGCCTGGCACATAACAGGCACTTGTTGAATGATTACTAGTAGGGTGATCTTAGACAAGTCAAAACTTCAGCAGGTGTATGAGCCTCAATTTCCTCATATGCAAAATGGAGAAGTTATTTTGGATCAATAATAACTTATCTATACCAAAAGCACCAGGTTAGGTGCTGGAGACACAATGACCAAAATAAAATAATTCCTGCCCTCAAAGAGATTATATTCTAGTGGAAGGATATACCATGTAGAGAAGTAAGTAGATAGACAGTATATGCAATGTAATACAAAGTAATTTCAAGGAAAGAGGGGCAATAACTTAGATCAGGAATAGCACTACATAGGAGGGGGCACTGCAGTTGTGTTTTGGAGTAAAGTATGCATTTTATGGGTCAGAGATTGACAAAGAAGTGAATAATGGTCTACCTACTTCACAGGGCTATTGTTAGGGAAGCATTTTGTAAAACTTCAAGTTATGTAGTAATGTATTGTTATTATCAACTGTACATTTAGGATGTTTTAGAAATAAATATATGCAAATAAAGTCATTGTGTTGTGACCAAGTTTGTTTGTTTTTTTTAACTTTGAGAGGGAGGGGACTTCTTGAGTTGGTTTCAATGAGCATTAGAAAAATGGTAACCCCTGCTGGCAAAGCTCTCTTCTTTGAGCTTTGGTATCATTTAAAAATAACGTCTCTTTTGGTTCTATGACTATAGTCAGTTTGATTAAAACTCATTATTATCACTATGAATATACTGAAATATTTGAAGTAGTTGAATCAGATTTTCATGCTCTAGCAAACATTCTACATCTCTGGACACCTACTTACCTGACTCATAAATTTGGGTGACAGTCTCCACATTCTATAAAGGATGTTACTATATATGTTTTCTATTAAATCTAAATACATTTATCTTTGGAAGTCTGGATTTTTATGTTCTGATCTGATACTCTCAATAAATAAATCATCCATAAGATAAACTTTCTTATATTTTTTTACTTAAGGGAAAGGGTCATTTTCTGGACAAATCTTTTGGCACCTGTGAAAAGATTGATAAATTCTAAGTCCTTGGTCTTATAGAATGAATTTCAAGTTTTAAAGAGGCCCCATTGACATTTTAGTTTCTAATTAACCTCATACTTGAAAAAAATAACCTTTTTTTTTTGAAGAGACCTGACAAATAGTCATCCTTGCTTAGCTTGAAGACCTAAAATGAGATGCAGTCTACTGCTCCCTGAAGAAGCTGCCCATACTTTGGACATCTCTAATCATTAGGGTGGTTTGGGATTTTATTATTATTCCAATTTTAAACTTGCCTTTTTGACACTTTTATCCATTGCTTTTAGTTTTTCCCTTGTGACCTAGCAGAACAAGTCATTATAATCTTTCTTCCACAGGGCATCCCTTCAAATATATGAAGGCAACTATCATAGATCCCCCAAAATTCTGTTCTCCAGGTTAAACATTGCGAAGTCCTTCAACTCATCTTTCTGTGTTATGAACTGAAGTGTATTTGCAATCCTGGTGGCTCTTTTCTGAACATGCTCTGGATTATCAATCAATGCCCTTGACAAAATGTGATTCACTGAAATGAGTGTAACACTCCAGTGACCTCGAGTATTTTCTAAATATAAAATATATATGTTTTCAAGTCATAGATGCTCTGAGTGAAGGTAAGTGTTTTAAATTTATTTTACAAGAATGGTAAATTTTAAAATGCTTTGCAAAGCTGACCGGTTCATATGTTACATTTTCATTTCATTAAAATGGCAACCACAAAATGAAAGAAGAGGAAAGAAAGGGATGTTTCTATCTAACATTGTATATTAAATTCTTAGCAGATAGAATTTTGAAGTTAATTACTAGAGATAGATCATGTGGGAAGACTATTATAAATCATTCTAGTATTAAACCAAAAGAAAATTGGACAGTAGTTTAGGAATCCTTGTTATCCAGGGATCTAGCTTGTTTTTCTGATTTTAGAAATGTATCATCCATTTCCAAATAACTTCAGTGGAATGTAGTAGGATAGAAACAACATTCCATAATTTGGAGAGGGGTTTTATCTGAAATATGTATGTATATATGTACACATACTTGTGTATATACATATATGTGCATACATAAACATTACACACATATACACATCACATTTCCAAAGATCTTGGAATTCTCCAAAACAATACCAATTTTTAAAAAATCCAATGAAAAATTCCTTCCTCTTTGCTAAAAACAAATAGACTAGCAAAGAAAAACTCTTAAGATTACTTATTATTCCTTGTTTTTTACGGCACTTCAGGTATTCTTGATATAGACATGAATTTACCTGTGCTCTTCATTGTTTGTTCTCCCACTCTGCAAAAGTTCTTTCCTTCTTCATGACCCTTCTCTACTTCCAAATCTACCTCAAAATTCACACATCTCATTAAACGTGTCTCAATTCCAGCATATGAGAACACTATTTATTCTTCCTTTTTCTTCCCAACAAACTAAAGGAATCGGCAGTATAAATATTAACTCCATTTTAGAGATGAGGAAACTGAGATTCAGAGCACTTAAATGACTTACCTATGTGACACAGCTAGTAAATATCTAGGGTGAAATTCAAATCCAGGTCTTGTTTTATTGAAAGTTCATTGCTCTTCCCACTCTTTCCACACTGCACATCATGGTTCACAGTATTAAATGGATTTTTTTGTCCATCAATTTACTTCCTTCTAACTCTGCAGACTGCACTTCATCTCGTGCCTGTTCATTCTGTGCAATCTTCATTCATGTTCCTCCAAAAGTTCACCAATGAGGGTCAACATGATGGAGGTTTGCCTCACTTTCTCCTAACAGACTCTTGTGAAACCCTCTGGCTATCCAGTAGGACAAAGAAAGAAAGATGAGTGTCCTTCACTCTTGCTCTGTATTTCATGTAAAGAGGTGTTTTGGTGAAGAATAAGAGTACAGATTATCCCTCAGAATTATGTTTTTGTAGATAGAACACTTAAGCGATGTCAACTTTTAGGAAAAGGAAGCCTATGAAGTGAGCTCAATATAATAAAAGTTATCTAGTATTTAATTTATGCAATATTCAGATTAATATCACCTAATTAATAAAGGCTATAATGTTAATTTTAAAAAAGAAAAATCTTCAGCGGTGGATTAATTTTTCTGATTAAAATGTAATTACAGTCTTACAGACCATCTCAACTTGGCTCAATTACTAATGGAAATACTTTAACACTGGATAGTATAATTCTTGTGTCAAATTACAAGATATTCCTGTGATTATTTGTAGGGCTCTAAAGTAATCCACAAGATGACACAGGTTATTAAAACATAATTCATAAGCACAGTAAACAGAAAGCATCTTCACAACGGGTTAGAAGAATAGAAAAACACTGGTCGTTAAAGCATGCTAAATGTTACATGGAGGAGGGGTGGGGAGACTATGATAGTGTGAGTGTTGGATTATTACTTATTCCTCTTAAACTTCATATAAGCCACAGACTAGAAACAATTACAATATATACCGATATAAAATTCAATTCAACAATTATTTATCACATAAAGAGTCCATATACTTGGTGCTAGAGATACAAAGATAAATAAAGCATGGTCCTTTTCCTCATGGACCATATAATCTAGTGGGAGGAGATATAACAAAAAATAAAATATCTTTAAAACAGAATAGAATGAGATAAAGTACAATGAAAAGTCCCATGCCAATTCCAAGGAAAGAAAAATGATTTCTGAATGTGTTATCATGGAAAGATTTTATGGAGAAGATAGCATTTCAGATGGGTCTGGAAATATGGGAAGGTTTTAACAGGTAGAAATAGGGGCAAGCAAGAATATTCCAGAAGATGGGGATAATGTTAAAAAAGTACAGTAGAAGAATAACATGGAATATGCATGAGAAACAGCCAAAGTCAAGTTTTTCTGGGACACGGAGGGCATAGTTTGGGATACCATGGTAAGACTAGAAAGCCAGGGTAACACTAGATTAAATGTTATATTTTCAAAGATAAATGTTATCTACATGAAGATAGAATCCTACTTATTTCAGTTGAGAGTCGTTATCTTTAAACAATAAATATATTCTTTCTCATATTAGAACTGTTGCTAAAGCATGATGAAGACTCATTTTAAACAAATATCTTTCTGCAAAATAAGCACTTTTTTCATAATTCTGTCAGGTTATTTTTTAAAAAATTAAATGAGACTCCAGCTATGTTTCTATAATACAATGCACAGATATCTACAAAGATGTAGAAATGGAAGAACAATGTATTTGCTTTCACTTTTTGAAGCAGAAGAGAAATGATCGCTCAAAGCTTTTCTATTGCATACACAGAACTACAAACGTTACTCTCGTTTGATACATCTCTCCATCTCTGTCTCTATTTCTCTCCCTATTTTCTCTCTGTTACGCACAAACACCTAGAAATATGCATATTCACTCTTACAATCCAGCTGGTTGTGTGTAAAGAAAATTAGATGAAATAAACATATTACTAACAAGGGGATGATGAAACCACAAAACAAAATTATATCACGAATACTGGCATTGAATTTAGTAGATGACTAAAGTTGATTCAGCAAAACATTGGTCTCTAGACTATTTCTGTATTGAAAGTAGATGAAGGAGATAAATATGCTTTGCCAATTTATTTTCCCTCCCTTTCCAGGAGGATTATACAAGTTAAACATTTAAACAAATCTCTTATTAACATTTTAAAGGAATCAAAGGCATCTTCAGAAATTTGGTAATGTGGAATGAATTCTGTAAAACATCTCATAGTTCTGTTGCTGGGTGTATGGTACTTATAGGAGCCTAAGTAAAATATAAAGAGATTATAACTTTTGCTTTTCAGAATCACGTATCAAACCTCTCTCTCTCTCTCTCTCTCTCTCTCTCTCTCTCTCTCTCTCTCTCTCTTTCATATTTACTCATTCATTTTTTACCATGTCCCCTGCTGAAGACTTGGTGGCATTGCTCCCTGCAATATATCTGATAAAATGCAAACACAATGTGACTGTTTTTTTCTAGAAGTATATTCTGACATCAGGGAGAAAATCCAGGGTAACAATACAAAAGCACTATTACTCAAAACTAATGAAGTGCTTCTGCTCTGCTGCCATCCATTTAATAACCCAAGCTGACCTGTTGTGTTTTTCATTGTTCCTGAAATTACCTACTGGTGGATGAAATGGCATTACACCTCTCCCTTCACCAAATAAGCACAGAGGAGAGAAGATCCAAAATGTTAGTGACTGAAAACACTCACTAACACACCAGAAGGAAGAGGGGGTACTTTATGGACACAGAGAAGAAAAAGGAATAGTTGGCAGAGTGATCTCCTAAAGAAAGCATTCAGAATCGCATGGCAAGCTGATGCATATAAGCAGCTTCATGCCACATTTAAGAAAGCAGCAAACCTTCCTGAGCTGGTCATTTCTGACTTCACAGTTGTATACTTGGCCTCTGTGTGGCTTTTTTCTGAGCTCTGGAGAAACCGGGACAACCTGAAGATTAAAACCAGGTCAGACGTGTCCCCTTCTCTCCACTCAGCCACCTCACAAAAGGACTATTACAATAGCCTTCTGGTGGATGCCTCATCTATCTCCATTCAAATCTAGCTTCCACTAAGCTGCTAAAGAAATTTTTCTAACCCACAATTTTATCGTGTTATCCTTTTCAATAAACTCCAGTGACTTCCAATCAAACGTCATATCTGTTTTGGCATTTAAAGCCCTTCTCTCCTGGGCCCCCCCTCCATCTCCACTTTTCTCCTTGGGTTCCCTCCACAAATACCACCACTCAGAAGCACTGGCCTTCTTGCTTGCTGTTTATGTCCTCCATCTCCCAACGCTTCATTTGGACAGGCTGTCCCTCAAGACTAGGATTCCTTTCTTTCTCACTCCTGCCTATGGGTTTATCTGACTCCCTTTAAGAGGCAGTGCAAGTTCCACATGCTGCAGGAGGCCTTTCCCAATGAGTCGACTCCCCTCTCCATTTCCTTTCCCCATGATAGTGCTTTCTGTCTGACGTGCCCTTCCACCTGCCTTTCTTTGTATCCCTGGACTTGGGAAAGTACCTGGTGAATAGAAAGCACCAAATAAATGCTAACTGGACCAGGCCCAGAACACAGCTAGTTTGTCCAAAACTCTCCATGGCCCAATGGGGGAACTTACCACTACTTTTCTCCCTTTCTGCTTTGGTGGTCTCCTAGTATGTAAGTCTTCTCAGAGTATAAAGAAAAGACAGCCCCAAATCTAGGCCTTTTAACTAAGCAAAAATATATTTAAAGCACAATTTTTAATTTTGAAATAAAAGATGTTAAATTTGGGGTTTCTTACTGTGAAATGTTTGATTACTTGATCTCAGATGTAGAAATGTATATTTTTTTCCCACTTTGCTTTGTTTAATGTCCAGCTGAGCTAATGGCATGTTATAGACTAAAATAACTCTAATCAAAACATAAAACAATCAGGGAGGAAAAAAACGTTCAAATGTCTTACATCCACTATAAGATTTAAAGTAAATGGCATTGTTAAACCATCAAAGTGACTTCAATTTCATTATTCATTATTCCTTATGAGTAGTTTGAATGAACCCATCATTAATACCTAGGAAATCACTGGACAAAGACTTAGACAAGCCCACAAACTGAATTCTTTTGTGTACTTGGCATGCTGGAGGGCACTAATTAATTGCTAAGGAGAAAAAAAATACTGCCTTTTTTACTGGATTTTCTCCAGTCAAGTGCAACTTTTGTAACAGATAAGAAGTAGAGGTAGGAAAATGCTTCATCTGTAACCAGTTTTCTTCTTCTTCTTCCCAGGCTAGCACTCTTCTAACTCCTGATATTATCAGTGTTCTGTGTTGTTTCCTTTTTAATGTGCATGTCTTAGATATGCATGGGAGATATTATGTGTGTGTGTGTGTGTATACACACCCATATGTTCAAAGAATAAAAATTAAAAAAAGATAGTTCTCTCTCTCTTAAGAGGAGAAAGGGAAGACTACCTCATTTGACTAATACTAAACTCTCCACAGCTACCATAGATTTCTTGATTGCTTCATCTGATGATCTTTTCTTGGTCATCCTTCTTGACTTCTCTGCATTATTGATACAAGTCCTGGATTTTTTCTTCTCCCTCAGGTTTAGTCATACCACTCCCTCTTGATTCTCCTTTCTGATTTCTCTCCTCCGTCTCCTTTGCTGGATTATCAACCATGTACAATTCCCATAACTGTGGGTGTTCTCCAAGGTTTTGTCCTGGTCAGTCTTTTCTTCTTTCTTTCCAGGAGTTCTTAACCTTTCTTTTATGTCATTGATCTCTTTGGAAAGTCTAGTATAGCCTATAGACTTCTTAGAATATTTTTAAATGTACACAATGAAGTGCAGAAAACTATTATACTGTAATGTGATGATTGAAATATCAAAAAATAAAAAGAAGTTTAAAGACTTCAGGTCCTAATTAATTAATTCGTTTGTTTATGGTTTTCAACAGACACTTTCACAAGATTTTGAGTTCCCAATTTTCTTCCCATCTCTCCCCTCCCCCCAACCCAAGACAGCATGTAAAAACAGCTTTTAAAATTCATTTTTAAATGAGTTCCAAATACTCTCCCTTCCTCCCTCCCCACCCATCTCCACTGAGAAGGCAAGTGATTCAATATAAGTTACACATGTGTAGTTATGCAAAACACTTCCATAACAGTAATATTGTGAAAATTAACTATATTTCCCTCCATCCTATCCTGCCACTCATTTTGACCCTATCAAAAGTCTTTACTTCTAATTACCTCCTCTTCCCATTTGCCTTCCCTTCTATCATTCCTCGAACCCCAACTTATTCACTTTCCTCCTACTTTCTTGTAGTGTAAGATAGATTTTGAGTGTGCATGCTATTCCCTCCTTAAGTCAAATGTGATGAGAGTAAGGCTCCCACTTTCCTTCTCACCTCCTCCTCACTCTTCCCCTCCATTGAAAAAGCTTTTCCTTGCCTCTTTTATGTGAGATAATTTGCCCCGTTCCATTTCTCCCTTTCTCCTCCCAATATATTCCTCTCTCACCCTTTAATTTTATTTTTTAGATATCATCCCTTCTTATTCAACTCACCTTGTATCCTCTGTCTATATGTATATAATCCCTCCAACTACCCAAATACTGAGAAAAGTCTCAAGAGTTACAAATATTATCTTTCCATGTAGGAATGCAAAGAGTTCAATTTTAGTAAGTCCCTTATGATTTTTCTTTCCTGTTTACCTTTTCATGCTTCTCTTGATTATTGTGTTTGAAAGTCAAATTTTGTATTCAGCTCTGGTCCGTTCATCAAGAATGCTTGACTTGAAAATCCTCTATTTGTTTGAGTGACCATTTCTTCCCCCTGAAGTATTATATTCAGTTTTTCTGGGTAGGTGATTCTTGGTTTTAATCCTAGCTCTTTTGACCTCCCTAATATCATATTCCAAGCCCTTCAACCCCTTAATTGTGAAGCTGCTAGATCTTGTATTATCCTGATTGTATTTCCATAATACTCAAATTGTTTTTTTCTGGCTGCTTGCAGTATTTTCTCCTTGACCTGGAAGCTCTGGAATTTGGCTACAATATTCCTATAAGTTTTCCTTTTGGGATTTCTTTCAGAAACTGATTGGTGGATTCTTTCCATTTTCATTTTATCCCCTGGCTCTATAATATCAGGGCAGTTTTCCTTGATAAATTTTTTGAAAGATGATATCTAAGCTCTTTTTTGAATAATGGCTTTCAAGTAGTGTAATAATTTTTAAATTTGTCTCTCCTGGATCTATTTTCTAGGTCGGTTGTTTTTCCAATGAGATATTTTACACTGTCTGCTATTTTTTCATTCCTTTGGTTTTGTTTTATAATTTATTGATTTTTCATAAAGGCTTTAGCTTCCATCTGCTCCATTCTAATTTTTAAGGAATTATTTTCTTCAATGAGCTTTTGGACCTCTTTTCCCATCTGGCCAGTTTTGCCTTTTAGGGCATTCTTCTCTTTATTGACTTTTTGGATCTCTTTTGTCATTTGGGTTAGTCTATTTTTTAAAGTGTAATTTTCCTCAGTATTTTTTGGGTCTCCTTTAGCAAGCAGTTGACTCATTTTTCATCATTTTCTTGCATTGCTCTCATTTCTCTTCCCAATTTTTCCTCTACTTCTCGTCCTTGATTTTCAAAATCCTTTTTGAGCTCTTCCATAGTCTGAGACCAATTCATATTTTTCTTGGAGGTTTTGAATGTAGGAGGTTTGACTTTGTTGCCTTCTGTTTGTATATTTTAGTCTTCTTCATCACCAAAGTGAGATTTTATAGTCTGATTCTTTTTCTCTGTTTTGCTCATTTTCCTAGATATTTACTTGCCTTTTGAGCTCTTTGTTAAGGTAGTTCTCTGCTTCTAGTGGAGGTGGAGTTGTACTGTAACCTGCTTGATCCCCCCACAACCTGTGGGCCTAGAGCTCCAGAATTTGTTTAGAGTCATTTTTATAGGTATTTGACTGGATTTGGGGGGAGAACACTAGCAAGTCCATGCTGTTATTCTGCCCTGCCAGACCTCAGGTTTTTAAGAAACCCTATGTTTACACCTCTTTTCAGTGATTTCCTCAGTTCTCTTGAGACCTGAAAGGTAATCTCAGAGATAATCTAATATTCTTATTTTACAGATGACAAAATTAAGGCCCATAGAAAAAGCATTCAGTAGCAAAGTTAGGATTTGAACTCTCGAATCTCTAACTCTAACTTAAGTGCAGGGCTTAATTTTTCACCATATTGTCCTTCCTCTGAAATGCCTGCTACACATCTCTACCTGCATGTCCTTTAAGCATTTGAAATTCAATGGATCCCAAATAGGACTCACTATCTTCCTTGATAAAATGAGCCCTCTCTTAAACTTACTTATTTCTGTTAAGAACACCACCAACATTTTCATCATCCAAGTTCACAATCTTATAATCCTTTATTACTTATTCTCCTTTAACACTTTATAAAATAAACTTACAAGTCTTATTGATCTAAACTCTACAAAATCATCCCTTTCCTATACCCTAAGTTGAATGTATCCATAGGTGTTGCTCTTGGCTTTCTTCTCTTCTCTATCTACATCCCCTGTTTCAGTGTTCTCAGCAACTCTTGTGGATTAAGTTACCATTTCTATACAGATGACTCCCAGCCTTTGATGTGTAGTCATCAATTGTTTATTGGACAAAGCCTCCCCAGTTTATAAATCTCACTATTGTAGGCCAAACCAATATGATAAAAATGACAATTCTACTTTAAAATAATTCAGTGCCATACCAATCAAACTATCAGAGAATTATTTTACAGAAATAGAAAAAAAATTTTAAAAATTCAGCTCAAAGAATAAATGTCAAGATTATCATGGGAACTAAAAAAAAAAAAGTGAAGGAAGGTGACCTAGCAGTATCAGATTTCAAACTATTTTATCAAGCAGAAGTCATCAAAATAATATGATGCTGGATAAGAAATAGACTGAGTGACCAGTGGAATAGATTAGGCATGTAATATTCAGAAGCAAGTGACCTCAGTATTCTGATGTTTGATAAACCCAAATGATGGAATCCTAATAAAGCTTCTCCTAGTCCCAATATTCTAACTTCCTTCTAGGCCCTGCTGCCTCAATATAACCACTGCCCTTAGCTAACCACTGCTCTCAGATCCAATTTATATATTTGAACAGGTGTTTTACTGTACTCAATCATAAGCACATCATCCATTTAGCCCAAGACAGGACCACAATACCTAACTATCTTGACCAGATAGGACCACAATAGCTAGCCAACTGGAGGGCAGCATGACCAGAATGCTTAACCACCAAATGATAGAAGGAACCCCTCCCCTATTACCTAATCCCTTGACAAACCCTTCCTGCCTTTTTAATATTTATAATTTCTGTTATGTAATTGCATATTTACTCTATAAAAATCCATCTTGTTTTCTCTGAAGTTGCTGGTTCCTCTTGGAACTTAGCCTGCTTCATGAGAGGCGTCAATTTCAATAAATGACTATATTTAGATTAGAGGTGGTTGGACTCTGAATTCTTTGAGGTATTTCTATCACAACACATCACCAAACCCCAACAGTTTTTGGCACCCGTGGGTGGGCAGAGACTAAATCACAACACAAAGATCTAAACTTTTGGGGCAAGAACTCATTATTTGATAAAAACTGCTAGGAAAACCAGAAAAGTAGTCTGGCAGAAACTAGGCGTAGCACAACAACTCACACCGCATACAAAGATAAGGTCAAAATGGTTGCATGATTCAGACCAAAGGGTGATATTGTAAGCAAATGAAGAGAATATGGAAAAATAAGGGAAGAATTTGTGGCCAAACAAGAGAGAGAGGAAATCATGGGAGGCAAAAGGAATAATTCTGATTACATTAAACTAAAACTTCTGTGCAAACAAAACCAATGAAGCCAAAACTGGGCAGAAAGCAGGAAACTGGTAAGGGGGGGATTTTTACAGTAAATTTCTCTGATAAATACCTCATTTTCCAAATATGTAGGGAATTGAGCCAAATTTATATATAAAAAATAAGAGCTATTCCTCAGTTGACAAATCATTAAGGGATATGAACAGGTAGTTTTCAGAAGAATAAATTAAAGCTATCAATAGTTATATGAAAAAATGCTAGTAGAGCTAAAATTAAATAACTCTGAAGTGCCACTTCATACCTATTTGATTGGCTGACATGACAGAAAAAGGAAAATGATGAATGCTAGTGGGAATGTTGAAAACATGTACACTATGCACTGCTGGTGAAGTTGGGAACTGATCCGACCATTCTGGAGAACAATTTGGAACTATGCCCAAAAGGCTATAAAACTGTGCATGCCCTTTGACCCAGCAATACTACTATTAGTATATATTCCAAAAAGATTAAAGAAAAACAAAAAGGATTCATATGCACAAAAAATATTTACAGCAACTCCTTTTGTGGTGGCAAAGAATTGGAAACTGAGAGGATACATCACCTGGGGAATGGCGGAACAAGTTGTGGCATGTGATTGTGGTGGAATACTATTGTGCTATAAGATATGCGTTTGATAACAATTTCAGAAAAACCTAGGAAGACTTAAAGGAACTGATGCAAAGTAATGTGAGTAAAACCAGGAGAACATTGGACACAGTCACAGCAATGTTGTAATGATGATCAACTGTGAAAGTCTTAGCTACTCTTAAATATAGTGACCTACAACAATTCCAAAGGACTCATGATGAAAAATATTATCACCCACAGAGAAAGAACTGATGAATTCTCAGGGAACATTGAAGCATACTTTTTCATTTAATTTTTCTTGCTTTTTTTGTCACATAGTTAAAATGGAAATGTTTTGCATGACTTCACATTTATAATGGGAATCATATTGGTTACATTCTAAATGAGTGTGGCAAGAGTTTTAGGGAGGGAGAGAATTTGAAACCCAAATATAAAAAAATAAAAAAAACCCCACAAATACCTTACCTATCATATCCTTCCATGCTCACCAGATATATTCTTAGCTATACTCCTTTGAAAAGCCACCTACACTTGCAGTCTTAATACTTTCTAACCCTTCTGCAGTCCACCTTATGATTTCATCATCCAACTAAAACTACTCTGTTCAAAGTTATCATTGACATCTTCATTTCCAAATCTAATGCCCTTTTCTTAATTCTGATCCTTTTTATCCCCAAAAGATCATAAAAATGGAAAAGGGTCCCACATGTACAAAAGTATTTATAGCAGCACTCTTTGTAGTTGCCCAAAACTGGAAATCAAGGGAATGCCCATCAATTGGGGAATGGTTGAGTAAATTATGGCATATGAATGTAATGGAATACTATTGTGCTATAAGAAATGATGAAAAGGAAGACTTCAGAGAGGCCTGGAAAGACTTATATGAACTGAAGCTGAGCGAAACCAGCAGAACTAGGAGAACTTTGTGCACAGCAATGACCATAGTGTGTGAGAGTTTTCTCTGGTAGACTTGGAACTTCATTGCAATGCAAGGACTTGAAAAAACTTCCAAAGCTCTTGTAAGGCAAAATGCCTTCTACATCCAGAGAAAGAACTATGGAATTCAAGCACAGAATGTAGCAGACCATTTTCTTTTGTATTATGTTTTGGTTTGTTATATGATTTCTCTCATTCATTTTAATTCTCCTACACAGCATGACTATAGTGAAAATATATTTAATAGGAATGTATGGGTAGAACCTATATAAAATTGTATGCTGCCTTGGGGAGGGAAGAGGGAGGCAGGGGGAGGGAGGGGGGAAAATCTAAATTACATAGTAGTGATTGTAGAACACTGAAAATAAATAAAATTAATAAAATAAATTCTACTGCATTTGACATTGTTGTCCAGATGGTAAACAACCCCTTCCTCCATTATTATCTCCTCTGCGGGTTTTAGTGACTGATATTTTGTTTCCCCTAATTGTCTAAATGACTCTTCTGGGTTTATTTTACTGGATCTCAATCCCTATCACACCCACTGCCCAAAAGAATTCCCAAGACGTTTCCCTACACTCCCTTCTCTTGGCTCTCTATATTCTGTCATTTGGTAATTCCATTCATACTCATGAGTTCTCATCTTTTTGCAGATAACTCACAGATCTACTTATTCAACTCTAGTCAATTTCCTGACATCCAGAACTAGATTATCAATTACCTATTGGACATTTGGGACTGGATGTTCCATTGCCATATCAAACAAGACAATAAAACATAACTCATTATCTTTCCCCTAAACCCACCCATCTTCTAAAATGCAATATTACTATCTGGAACAGTAATGCCATGTTCCCAAGTCATTCAATTTCCCAGCTTCATTATCTTGTTGAACTTCTTTTACTTGATCACCCCACATATCTAAGTAGTTATTCAACCTTGCAATTTCTTTCTCTGTAATATCTCCATTGTATATCCCCTTCTATCAAATCATAGATACCACCCTAGTTCAGGCCTTATCAAATCTCACCTGGACTTGAAATATCCTTCTAAATGGACTCCCTAGTTCTCCAATCCATTTTCCACACAATTGTCAAACTAATTTTTCCTAAAGTATAGGTCTGACCAAGTTTTCCCACCTCCTGATTCAGTAAACTCCTGTGGCTCCCTATACTCAAATATAAAGTTCTCTGTTTACAGCTAAAACCCTTCACAAACTGGTCTTTTCCTATATTGTCTTTTAACACATTATTTCCCTCCCTGAACTAAGTTACACTGGTCTGTTTGATGTTCTTTGCAGACAATGCCCCATATCTCAGCTCTATTACATTGCTGTCACCCATGCCTAGAATTCCCTCCTTTCTAGCCTCCAAACATTAGAATCTCTGGCTTCCTTTAACACTCAGCTCAAATGCTGCCTCTTAAAGAATGTCTTTCCATTTTCACCACTTGCAAATGCCTTCCCTTCTAAAGTTACTGTCTATCTACTCTGTTTATATGTGAAGGCAGGTAGATGACACAGTAGATAGAGCACTGAGTCCAGAGTGAGGAACACTCCTTTTCCTGAATTCAAATCTCCCTTCAGATACTCACTAGTTGTGTGACCTTAGGGAAGTCATTTTATAGTGTTTGCCTCAGTTTCCTCATCTATAAACTGAGCTGGAAAAAGATAGCAAACCATTCTAGTATCTTTACCAAGAAGGAGTCACAAAGAGATGGAAAGGAAAAAAAAAACAACAACAATTTATGTACATGTTTCTCCTCTATTAGAATGTAATCTCCTTTAGGGCAGGGACTTTTTTCTTTGGTTTTCATTTATCCCAAGGGTTTAACAGAGTGTCTTCCATATAGTAAATAGGCTGAATGTTATTCAATATTATCCATTGATTGTTTTCACCTGGAAAGAGGGAGGGGCAGAGTAGAGAATACTTCACGGAAGATGCACCATCATGGGTGATCATTCTGTGACACTCTCATCTATGTCTTCCCACAAATTTGTCCTTGTGAGTTCACCCAACATGCTGGGATCCGTGCTTGGGTTATCCTGACACACATTCTAATGCTTCATTATGGCATGGAGGTGACTCTGAAGATACTTTGTATATTTAGTTATAGTATTCTAGCATTCACCATATAAAAATATACACCACATATAAAAATTCAATACTATTTTGGGATTATTTTGATCAGTATTACCATGATAGTATCACTGATTGGAGGGTAGGGAGTAGAAAGGAAGCTGTACCAACAAAGTGAGTACTCATATTAACTATATCACAGATTTTTTTTTTTACATGCTAAGAAAGAAAAACTGAAAAAAAAAATGCCCCAATACCTTAAGATTATTTCCATGATCATCAGATCTAGTCCTGACTATTTGCTTTCAGTATTCACTATGAAATTCTAAATTTGAGTGCTCTAGTGTGTCTCACTAAATTGACAGCTATCAAAAGAGAAAATTGAGGAGTAGGCTTTACATAATAATGAACATCATCATAGGCTTATTGAAACAAATGGTGAAAATCATTCATATGAATTCTGAATTACTAAATAAAAGAAGGTAAAAGGAAATGACTACATTCTTTCAGAGGCATGTTTTGGATAGTAAATCCAAACACCACTTTTTTATATGAAAGACAGAAACAGTCTCTATCAATTCTATATATTGGCCCAGAGAACACAATTACTCTACTTCAAGACACAGGAAATGTATATCTCTGTAGCTCCTTATTTCAGTTTCTGATATCAGTGATATGGTATATAGATCATTAAAAATCAATGTAGAGAAAACATTTGCTGTTAGTTCAGGCCATTTGCTTTAGTTGCAGACAACATATCAGTTTGTATTTTTGAAAAAAAATATCTTTCAGATCAATTTCTAAAAGGCATCTAATGCAGTATGTGATGTGATTTAACATAATGCGCAATGTGGTATGAGTGTGTGTTGTGTGTGTGTACGCACACATGTACACCATACATATGTTATTTGTGGGAAGGCGGGACAAGCAGGTAGGAAAGGGAATATATAACTTCCATTTTCATGAATTAATATATGGCAAGAATTTTCAACATTTTAAAAATTTTAAATGAAGGAAGGTAGGAAAAATGTTTATTAAGCACTTACTATGTGTTATCTCATTCGATTCTCAAACAAAAACGTTCCTGCCCACAGGGAGCTTACAACAACTCTGGAAGGTAAGTGCTATTCTTATCTCTATTTTAGAGTTGAGTTTATTATGTCAGTGAGAGAGGTTAGTATCTAGAGGAAGCATCACATGGTGGAAAAAAGGCTGGTCTAAGGAAGATATAGGTTTAATTCCACATCTGTTACTATTTGTGAGATCATGGGCAAGTCATTTAACTTTTGTGACTCTCAGTTGCTTCAATTGTAAAATGGTAGTAATAATACCTTTAGTACTTACTGCACAGAGTTGTGGTGAGGCACATGAAATCCTTAGTACAGGTGTATGACCTTGAGTCAGTCACTTAACTTTTGAGTATCAGTCTCATAATCTGGATGATAAAAGCAAGACTGCTTTCCTTACAGAGTTGATGTAAGGCTCAAAGAAGATTATATATGAAAAACATTTTGAAATTTTAAGTACTATATAAAGAAAGCAAATTTTAAAAAAAATTACAGGTTTAAATGTGAATGGGGCTAATACAATTTTTGTATGTCTAGCAATATTAAAAAAAAACCATTTGCTAGGCTATTATAATCCATAACACTACTACATGAAATTGGGGGGATACTGAAATTATACTAGCTCCAAAATAACATGTGCCAATACTTTAACCACTCTTGAATGTGGGGTATACATTCAGTTTCTGAGGTAATTTTCAACAATTTTCTTCCTTAGCTTGATTTGTTTCAAGAGTTACTAATATTGTCTTTCCATGTAGGGATGTAAACAGTTCAACTTTTATAAGTCCCTTATGACTTCTCTTTGCTGTTCACCTTTTCATGCTTCTCTTCATTCTTGTGTTTGAAAGTCAAATTTTCTTTTCAGCTCTGGTCTTTTCATCAAGAATGCTTGAAAGTCCTCTATTTCACTGAAAGACCAATTTTTCCCCTGAAGTATTATACTCAGTTTTGCTGGGTAGGTGATTCTTGGTTTTAGTCCTAGTTCCTTTGACTTCTGGAATATCCTATTCCATGCCCTTCGATCCCTTAATGTAGAAGCTGCTAGATCTTGTGTTATCCTGATTGTATTTCCACAATACTTGAATTGTTTCTTTCTAGCTGCTTGCAATATTTTCTCCTTGACCTGGGAATTCTGGAATTTGGCCACAATATTCCTAGGAGTTTCTCTTTTTGGATCTTTTTCAGGTGGTGATTGGTGGATTCTTTCAATATTTATTTTGCCCTCTGGTTCTAGAATATCAGGGCAGTTTTCCTTGATAATTTCATGAAAGATGATGTCTAGGCTCTTTTTTTGATCATGGCTTTCAGGTAGGCCCATAATTTTTAAATTGTCTCTCCTGGATCTATTTTCCAGGTCAGTTGTTTTTCCCATGAGATATTTCACGTTATCTTCCATTTTTTCATTCTTTTGGTTTTGTTTTGTGATTTCTTGGTTTCTCATAAAGTCATTAGCCTCCATCTGTTCCATTCTAATTTTGAAAGAACTATTTTCTTCAGTGAGCTTTTGAATCTCCTTTTCCATTTGGCTAATTCTGCTTTTGAAAGCATTCTTCTCCTCATTGGCTTCTTGAACCTCCTTTGCCAATTGAGTTAGCCTATTTTTCAGGGTGTTATTTTCTTCAACATTTTTTTGGGTCTCCTTTAGCAGGGTGCTGATCTGCTGTTCATACTTTGCTTGCAAGTCTTTTATTGCTCTTCCCAGTTTTTTCTCCACCTCTCTAACATAATTTTCAAAATTTTCTGAGCTCTTTTTGAGCTTTTCCCAGGTCTGATCCCATTGAGTGGGCTGGGATACAGAAGTCCTGACTTCCGTGTCTTTCCCTGATGGTGAGCACTGCTCTTCCTCATCAGAAAGGAGGGGAGGAGAAACCTGCTCACCAAGAAAGTAACCCTCTATAGTCTTGGTTTTTTTCCCTTTTCTGGGCATTTTCCTAGCCAGTGACTTGACCTCTGAATATTCTCCTCACACCCACCTCACCTCCGGATCCTCCCAGCCAGTGCTTGGGGTCTGAGACTCAAATGCTGCTTCCCAGCCTCAGGGATTTGGGTGGGGGCAGGGCTGCTATTCAGTGTGAGATCAAGTTCAGCTGCCCAGGTGGGGGCAGGGCTGCCTCACGGGCTCAGTTCCCTCATGGGGTTTATGCAGAGACCTTCAACAATGGATCCGGGCTCCTGCCTGCTTGGGGAGCCCCGGTCTGCTCCCACCTCCACTGGTGCCTCCTGAGGGGGCCTGAGTCATGGAGGCTCCCCATTCCCCTCTTGACCTGCCAAAGAGACCCTCTCACCGACCCTTGTCACCTGTGGGTGGAGGGACCCGTGCAGCTGCTGGAGATTCTGTCCCTGAAGCCTGCTCGGATCTGCTCCCCACTTCGATCTGCTCCTCTTGGCACCGGATGGCCATGGCAGGGCTGTGCTTGGCTCACAATCCATGGTGTGAAGAGCCTTTTGCAAGAGGTTTTCAGGCTCTCTGGAACAGAAATCTTGTCCACTCCACTGTTATGTGGCTTCTCCTGCTCCCGAATTTATTGGCAGCTCTTTTCTACAGATATTTCATGGGCTGTGGGTTCGGAGCTAGCGTATTTGTGTGTTTCTACTCCGCCATCTTGGCTCCGCCCCCCTTAGCTTGATTTGTTGAAGCTTAGATAGTAGGGATAAATTGGATAACTCTGAAAGGTCAGGGGTTTAGGTGTATATCTGAATGTAAGGAGTAGCTGTATATATAAATGGTTTTCTATTGATACCAAGTAGCCTCTTAAATAATTTCCCCCTCTTTACTCTTTGAAAGTTTGGGGGAAAAGTTTTTATTTAATTATTCAAGAAACTTTGTTTTTCATCTGCTACAAAAAAATCTAGATTTTTCTGCTCTTATGTTATAGGTAGCACTTGTTTTGGCCAAATTTGAAAGGATGTTTTGGGTTAAAAATGTCTGTATGAATTATATTAAATTATATGATTATTAATAATAAATTTTCAAATACAGTATTATAAAAGAACACCTTGAGAAATCCACAAAGCAACAAAGTTGTTTTAAATTTAGACAAAACATTCCTCATTTGAAAAAAAATAGAACTTTAAAGAAAAGAATGAAGCAAGAGAAAGAAAGAGCATTAGGGACTGGGTTTCATTTTGGTTTTTTGTTTTATGCTAAGAAATGACTATATTTTAACTTTCCATAAAAGATGAAAAACATTGTATATCTGTGTCTTTAGAAGAAAACATTATCTAAGAATACAGGAAAATTCAAATAGGTTTCACTACTATTCACTTTTATTTGAAAAAGCTAAACCTTCTCAGAGGTGAATTACCATAAAGGAAAGCTTAATTTCCACTATTTAACTTATTATAAAATAATATAAGAGGGAGTTATTGCCTCACTATTTGTGTTTCACTGAAGTCTGATAGTCTATACAAATGCAGGAGCTAGCATCTCAAAATAAGTATTTGATTCTATTGCATTGGTACTGAGATTGAGGGACAAGACCAGAGCTATTTTCCAATCACTGTCAGAGAAGGAAAAGTTTTATCAGGTGCTGCACTAATAGCCTCATAAACAAAGCAAATTTCTAAATTCCTGCTATCCCATGTGAGGGATTCATGTGGGATTCTTCTGCATCTTTCTCAATCAGAAATTATAATTACATCATGAGAACAATTATTTCAGCAACTGATTGACAAAACTGAACTGTTCATTGGTGAATCCCCGGGATGGTTCATTTGATTTCAATGCTTAAGAAGTTTGAGTGGTAAATATTTAATCATGTAAGTCTAGACTTCACCTAATGATGACATTAGCTGGCTAATCTTGACATCAAGGTGTTGACTGGACAATTAACATTCAGCAAGCATTTATTAAGCACTTCCTCTATTCAAGGAACTGTGCTAAGTTTCATAGGCAATACAATGAAAAATATGTCAGAATCATTGACATATGACAATATACAGGAGAGAGAAGTGTGGAACACAAATAATTAAAGGATCCAATATGATATAACAGTGTAACAGTGGTAGAAATCTAGAGTCACTGTAGTTTAGAGGAGGAGGTGATAATTTTCATCTCTGGAGAAAGTGAAGGTTCGACTCTTTCTTTTAACTTTGTATCATTTCCCCAATATTGTTCCTTAGTTGCTCATTTTAGTTAATGCACACGTTAACAGGTTCATAGCAATATCAGCCAGTACACAATGTAATGCACTGGTATACTGAAAACTCAAAGATTACTCCAATCACCTTGAGATTCAATGCTATACAATAATTGCAATAGAAAGGCTTCTGCATATTAAATCGTAAGTTTTACTGCTAATGCACTGCATTCT
The DNA here is from genome assembly GCF_028372415.1 of Notamacropus eugenii. NCBI lineage: Eukaryota > Metazoa > Chordata > Mammalia > Diprotodontia > Macropodidae > Notamacropus > Notamacropus eugenii. Next base: position 312,154,363 of record NC_092877.1, on the reverse strand, counting down.
AGGAAATCATTTAAGCTTTGATATTTTTTTCTCCATCTGCTACAATACATTTATGTATTTTTTTTCTTCCTAGTAAAAGGTAAGAGTAAAATCTGGCATGGGGCTGAATCAGCCTAATTTTTAATTGAAGTGGTTCAGAATTCCTATATAAATGGTATTTTCGTGAGGAAGAACACTTTGTTATGGAATTTGAGAGATAATAAATTGCTTAAGTGAATTTCTACAGAGTTTGTACATCTCTTGGTAGTTTACCCATTTCTAATTTTACCTGCTATCTAAGGGATTCCTCTGTGATATTCTGCCACTGGATGGTAATACCTTTGGATGTATGATGCCCTAATGAACACTCTATCCCTAATTCTATGTGTTAACTGGGGTGCATCAACATATTTTCCAGCAAGAACATCTAAATTGTTCTGTTACCATCAGAAGACTTTCTGTAGTTTATGTAAGAAAAAAACAAAACTTAGAATATGTGTGGCAGAGTGGACAGAGGGTACAGCTGGAAGTCAGGAAGATTTAGGTACAAATCCTCCCTTTGTTACTCTCAACAAGTCACCAAACCTCTCACAAGGGGCAATCAACTCTATAAAACTGTAAGTTACATGTGGTTTGCTGATTTGCCTTGGCTGGAGGAAGTATCCGCCCCACAATTCCCTACAGTGATGAAACCACAGTTGCAGATCAAAACCAAGATGCCCTGAATAAATAAATGAAACCCTTTTTGAGACTTTCAAAGAATAAGGAAGGGGGAAATGGGACTAGTTGATAGGAATAGAAATCCATTTAGGTACATAGCAACTGCTGCTTAAATTTGGATATCTACTGCCAACCCCAGATCTTTAAAACATTCATTGCATTCAGTTACTATCAACTATGCAACAAACTATGCCTCATTGTAGACAACGTGGCTGTTTTCTGATCTGTGATCTACTCCTTCCTGCATTTGTCAATTGACTTGCAACTGTATATAAAAGATGTTTTAGTGGATCCACTTGCATATGCAAATCACAGCCCATAATAGCTTAATTTAAACACGCATAAATTTAGGAAAGTCATGGGAAAGCAGGAGAAAGGAACTACAGATGACATAGAATAAGGACAGAGAGGTGCAAAGAAGGAGGCAGGACACTGGGAAAATATACATTTTCTTATACAGTCTTACCTCATCATGGGTTTCCTTTTAAACTCATACAAGCCATGATGGGCCTGGCACAACAGGTTGGGGTTTTTTTTGCCAAATGACCAGGAAAACCCCCCCAAATCCCATAATCCAACAAATGAAGACTTTGTATGCCCAGCTCTCTCTCTCTCTCTCTCTCTCTCTCTCTCTCTCTCTCTCTCTCTCTCTCTCTCTCTCTCTCTCTCTCTCCCTCCTCTCTCTCTCTTCCTAAAGCAATTCTCTCCCATCACTTTTATGGTCTTGCATGAAACCTTCCTAGGCCATCTGAGCTAGGAATGATCTTTCCTTCCAGGACTCCGGAAACCCATAGCACATACTTGATATTTAGGCACTATCTCCTACCATTAGTGATTTTTTTTTACTCCGCACTTGACTTTCAACCAAACTGTCAACACCTTCAGGGAAGAGACAGCCATCTTTGTATTCATGACACTTAGCTCAGCTCCTCTTTCAGTAGGAGCAGCTCAGTAAATCCTCCTTGGAATAACTGCTAATTGCTTCTTTCTCTCTTATCACTTGTCCAGTGTAAATCAGTTTAATCTTGGTTTCACCAGATCTTTGATTCTCTGTTTTCTCTGCTTCCATCCCTGAATGCTTATCTTTGGTAAAACTTTCTCCAGTCTCATTGCCACACAGAATAGAAAATGTATGATTTTATCTCCTTCTTTTGACCACCCTTTCCCCTTCCTTTCTGGTCTCTAGTATTCCTTCAAATGTTTGGTGTCCTCCTGGTCTTTCCAATATCCTTCTTTATAACTTTCTCATATCCAAACTTGTTCGAAAATCAGATTACACAAAAAAATACACAAAGTAAGACTTAAGGATCTGAGATTTAGTAATAGATTTTTCAGTTGATGATAAGTTAATATGTATAACAATATAGAGGAGAGAGACATATATCAAGAAGTCTAGGAGACCTTTATAATAAAAAAGGATCAGATTGATTGTATCACCCACAGAACTACTTACTCCTAATGCAGGCCCTGAGTGCTGGGCATGCTTACTTGCCAAAACAATTAGAATTTGTAAGGAGACTCTTGTATAGTTGGTCTCAGGTTGAATTATGATGTGAATTAGTACATTATAAAATATAGGTAAAACATGGAAAAAGTTAACCAATTCGAGTTAAAATTGCCACATAATCGCTCTGAGTTAGGTTGAAGGAAATTAAGCTCAGATCATGAATCTGAACAGTCTGATACATTAATCCACTAGGCCTACTCTGCTAATTAGAATGCATACTTGCAGCATACTATGTGACAGACTTGGTGAAAGATTATTTCCTTGCCAGGGCATATTCAATATTCAATTATTTTCTTGTTAATAATTTATCCTGCATAATAGAGAAAACACTGTAAATAACCATGTGTCTCAAGAAACAGCTTTTATATTTACAAATAGACACTGAAAAGGGTCTCAATAAGTGGCATGTTAAAAAGAAGGGCATTCCAAGTTAACTGCTTAAACGATGGAATTTTCTAGACTTCTAGCTAAATACAGCTGTAAACCACTTGCAATTAATCCACAACTGTGGTTATGTCCTGAGTCTTGTCTGTAAGATGGAGGTGAAGGAGAAGGGGAGTGGAAGAAAGAAGCTGTACTGATATCAAAATTAAGGATAGTCATACTAGGTAACCAAAGTCACTGATAACACAAAATCTTATTTGTCACATTGGGGTTAAAAAAATATTCATAACAGTACCACCAATTGGAGAGAGAAAAAGGACATTAGGGCCAAAAGAGTGGCCCTATCACAGCTACTAGAAGTGAAAAGGAAAGAGGAGGATAATAGAAGGATGTAGTAGTAGTAAGTATTGAAGTAACAGATCAGCCAGAAGAAAAGCAGGAAATAACGGCACAGTGAGAAATAGCCAAATTGCGCTGAGCAAGACCAAGAGGATGACAAACTTATAAACGTATTATCCTAGGAGTTGGTGTAACTTTGTGTCAACATCCCTAAGAAGGGGGCAAGGAGAAGATGAAGACAAAGGAAAATGTATACTTTTTTAAAGAAATGTGTAAAGAGCCAGCAAACTATTCAAATGCTTATTTATTGTCTGGATGAAATTTAAGTTGCATCCATATGTAAAAAAAATCATAATTGCTGCTCAACAGGAATAATACTAAATTATTTTATTTAAATAGAAGAATTTGAATCTCATATTTAATTCCATCTATTCTGTACATCTTTTAAAAAATCAGTCACTTGTGGCAGTGATTGTTAAACATTAAAAAATAAAAAATAAAAATAAAAATAAAAAAATAAAAAAATAAAAAAAAATCAGTCACTTGGCAACAGGTAAGATCTCAGTAGAGATGACTACTTGCCATTTGATTTGCTGAGGGTGTTGCTGACATGTCACATGGAAACTGTGAGGCCTCCTTGCAGACAAGGAAGGTTTACGATTATTTTTGTTTGCAATATTTCTCTAGCCTGATGAGCTGAAAAAAAACTTGGGAAGTGTGCTATATTATTCTATTGGTCTTTTTCCCTCTTTCATATTTTATTGCTTCAGTCTGACAGTAATAAATCATAAAATTACAGAAACCTGGAAATGTAAGGAACCTCAGGAGAGCATCTAATCCATTTCTGTTATAGGCAAGTTTGAGTTTAAAACATCCAATACATACAGTTCTTAGTATGATCCCTGAAGGATTCCAAGGGTAAAGAGATTATATTCTATGTCAGCCAGTGGAGTTTGGAGGCAAAGGGCCCAAACTAGGGACAAAGAACAGAGGAAGGGGTGAGGGAAGGCCCTATTTTTCTCTGAACATATTCTCAACTCATAATATTCGCTGTGCTTACAATGTATTCCCTAATCATCTCCACCTGTTGAAATCCTTCAAGGCTTGGTTCACATGGGGCTTGATACCCTTCCAAAATGATTTTCCTGATCCCTCCAGCCAGAAGGGGAGAGGGAGTCACTATTGATATGACTCAGGCAAGGTTGTTCTAAAAGAGTTCTTGACTGCCTGGGACTTTGAAGAGCAATTCTCTTCAAAGATTTTTAATATATGAAAAAAAGTAAAAGAGTTTTGTGAATCTATCATGTTTTAATGTCATCCCCCAGAAAATTAACATATGGTACGTATGGCACAAGATCAAATTTTGAACCCTCAAATCATTAAGCCAAAACTTCAGAAAGGACCCTGTTATTTGTTATTAATAATGAAACTGAAAATTCTGTCTCTATCTATGTGTCTTTGTCTCTCTGTGTCTGTCTCCGTCCCTCTCTGTTTTTCTGTCTCTCTGTCTCTGTCTCTCTCTTCAAATGCAGTCCCCTCAACATCCAGAATTGGCCTGACTGGAGATCTAATTATTTTGAAATTAAAAAATGTAATGCCTTTCTGAAATTTTTACTTGAAGGAAGGGACTTTGATTTTTGGGTTAAAGTGCTTGTTTAGAGGAAAAGTAAAATTATAAATATTCTGTATTGTCATTCCTCTGTTCTGGACACAGGAACCAGATGTTGGACAACAAAAAGTTTGGAAGATCCAATGAGGATAAGCTAGTTTGGGGACAGTACATTTGAACCAAGTGCTCAGTACTCTAACTTGAATTTACAAGGTAGTTTTGTAAGTTACCTTCCACTTTTTCAGCTTTCTATCCCCTACTAAAAAAGCTCCAAGACTCTTGTCATATAGTTAATGGTTTCCAGGAGTTAAAAGAAATGATTCTGCAAGGACAAGAAGGTGCTGTCCTTTCCTATTTAAGTTATCTAAGGAAGAAGACTGATTTCCACCTGGAATTCTTCTCATTGTTTCTGTTTCCATTGATCAGATAATCTTGATAAGTGTGACCAAACAACACCCCTATCTATACCCTAAGGAGCAAGGAATCTCCTGAGGGATTTAATCACCCTTTTCCTTCTTCATAGAGAAAGTGGGATTGGAGGTAGGAAAATGAAATACTATGTTTGGTGGCATAGGAGAGATGAAGGATATAATGTCCTTTATTTCTTTAATAGTTTTAAAATTCAGGCACAGATCTGATGATTATGGCAATATAACAACAAATAGCAACGATTAATTTTTCACAACTCGTTTTATTATAAAAATCTCAAAAATTTTTGAAATTAAAAATTCAGAACATAAATTTCTGTGATTTTAAAATAAATCTTAAAGCAGGTAGTAGTTTTTTTTTTTATTTTAAATTAACGAAAGAGTGATTTGATTATCTGGGTAATATTTCGCACATCCATTTTTCCACGAAACCTTTGGTATCTGTCTCTGCCTCTGTCATGATCTCACTCTTTCTCTGTCTTTCTTGGGTCTATCTCTTTAATCATATCACTCTGTAATATATAAAGCAAAACTCCCTTGTACCTTCCCTGAATTCTTCAGGATGAATCATGCATTATTTCTTTGGCATGAAACTGTAAGCCTTCTGACACACTTATGTTGAGTTATAAAAGTTTGTATTTGTCATTGAATTACACTTAAGGCAACTCAAAATAAATCATGATTTTGTAGTATTTGTGGATGAAAACATCAATCTTGGTTTTAATGTAACCACCTGGTTCATATCTAATAATAAATATTGTTATGGGACATCTATTCAAATGTTTTTGGTTTTAAGATTTGTGACACTGCATAGTAAAAAAATTGATCTATTTAGCAGATTTGCTACTGGAAAAGTGTAAATCAGAAGTGGTTACATGGGCAGCAGCCAGATACAGGTGGCAAGCGTACCAGCCTCAGGAACACAAGATTGACTCCTATCCTCATCTCTGTCACTGTTGGGTTAGATGAATGCTCAGGTCCCTACAAATTCTAAAATTCTATTTGTTAAATATAAAGCTTGTAGAAATGAAATTTGTTCATAAAATTAATTATATTAAAATTTAATTTACATATAAATTATTATATAACATTAATTACATAATTAATATGATATAATTGCATATTATAATATACCTTCATTATATATTAATTTACACATAAAATTAATTACATATATATATTTAAAAGATAGTTTAGGAAGGCTCAGGAAAAGTGGTACAGTCAAGCCTCAACTCGTGTCCTTTTGGCTCAAAGTGAAGAGCTACTTTCCACCTCTATTTTCCCTTTAAGACATTATTTTTTAATTTTTACTTTTAAATGGAAAGATCACATTTTATTGACATATTTTGCTTTAACACTGCAAACACTTCCAAATTATTCCTAATTCCTGAGAGTTATCTTGTAACAAAGTAAAACAATTAAGTCAAATTAATAATATAATGATCTTATCTGAAAGTATCTGCAACCTTCTACCCCTCTATTTTTTTTTAAAGAACAGAAATCTATTTTTTTCAAGACACTGTACACAGTAACATACTGACAATGTATCTTCAGAAATAAGTTTCAAAGAAAGGCATGCTCAAGAGGAAGGTAGGACAGTTGGGATCCCAAGAAAATGGTTCTTATAGAAATATGATGTTCATCACTATTTTGATTTCAAAACTTTAATTTCAGATTTAAATTAGCGAGTGGTATGTCAACAAACGATTCATATATTGGTGGGTTTTTTTTCATTTCTGAGGTAATGTAAGGCATAGATTGCATCACAGAATGCCCAGGACCTGAGAAAGGAAAAATATCCCAAGAAAATGGCACTTGTGCATTATTAATTCTCAGGTTAATGATTATCAAGTGTTTCTAAAAACACATTTTGTATTATTCAAAAAGAAGTAAAAAAAAAAAAACTGATCCTATTCATTAAGTGCAAGGGAATGCTGAATGAAAACTGAATGACAAAAATGAATGTCCACCCACTGCAGACAGATATGTTGCTGTGGGATCAGTGACTTTCATGGATATATACCAACTGTCTTAGTCCCAAGGTTGCTTTAAAATTAATATTTCCAAAACTTACATAAGTAATTTTCTGAGTAAATTATAAGCAAACAAAGTGGATGAGACAAGATTTACTTTTTGAGACATTTTTTTTTTTAACAATGAAAGATAAAAATTTTGGTTTTTTGTTTTTTAGAAATGGTTCCTGATAAAAAGAAAGGGAAGAAATATAGTGTGAAAAAGAAAAAAAAATCAATAAAATTATTTTTAAAACCAATAAAAGAGAAAACTATATACTGTATTTTTAAAATCAAAAAATACTTTTTAGGGACCTGACTTGCATGATTGTTTGTTCTTGAGATTAAAAATTCCTGATTTTAATTTGGTGGAAAAGGCTGATTTAACTCTGGAGTGGCAGTTATGTCTTAAATAAGTCCCTTTCCATATGACTCAAAAGAATAAAATAAAAGATAAGTGGAACCTCAACAAATACTTCTTGATTGATTAGTCAACTGAATTCAACCATTATAGATATATTTAGATATCAGTACATTTCAGAGCTATTTCTCCACAACAATGTAGTTCATTTTTTTTAGCCATTTCTATCATGTCTGATTCTTTGTGACTCTATATGGGGTTTTCTTGGCAAAGATACTGGAATGGTTTGCCATTTCCTTCTCCAACTCATTTTACAGATGAAGAAACCACAACAAACAGAGTTAAATTACTTTCCAGGTCACACAGCTACTAAGTATCTGAGGCCAGATTTGAACTTAAGTCTTTGTCCATAGTTCTATCCACTGTGCCAAAAAACTGCCCCAACCTAGTTCTTAGGTTAGAGAAAAGTCCTATTACTTAAAAGAGTATATAATTTTGATGCATTTTTCTCTTTACTAAGTCAATTGTCTTTGTAAGTCTGTGTAAGCAAAGTGAATGAAAATTGCTTAACATTTGAAATATTAGTTTACTTTTCATCCATCTATGATCATTTTAAAAGAAAACAAAAAAGACAACAGGAAAGGGACATTAAAAATCCTTTAGCCTAATCTATCCATTTTACAGAAAAAAAAAACCTGAGGCTTAGGAAGGTTAAGTGATTTCTTAAGGCTAGAGAGAATAAAAAAATAGTAGAGTATAAAATGTCAGACAACTATAATAAACATATTGCTGGAATGAATGAATAAAAGTATGCTAGAAAGCATGAATTTTCCTTCTGACTATTTGAATTTGATTGTTAACTGTCTATTAGAAAAATGCTATGGTTAATTTTGCATTCCACAGCAAAATATTGGAAGTCTACCAATTCTTGAAAAAGCAAAAAGAATTGCTTTTTGAAGTGTGGGAGGCAGAAAGGCAGCGAAAGAAACATATTCAAGATACACAGTCACACACTGTTGAGCAGTTTCAGTCTTTTAAGTAAGAGAGTTAAAAGAGAAAGACAAAGTATATGTAACATTCCTGACCTAAACATCTTGCTTTTTTCTATTTTGAGCATATCTTTTCCCTCTAAAGAATAAAGTGTAGGCTGACTTGGATATGTCTCTATTTTTCTTTGTCTTGAGTAAGAAAGGTACTTTCAAGTGGAAAATCAAGAGAAACCAAAGAGACAAATGCCAAACTTGAGAAAGAAAAACAGAAAGGCACCCTCAAGTAATAGACATTCCTGAAAAACTAGAAGACAAGCTGTGATGAAACTACTGTTCTGGAAAACTTTTAAAATAGTTCTGTTATGGAATATATGTATACACGTGCACACACATATTATATATATTATATTTCAAAATGTTCATTAAGAGAAAAATATTTGCAGTGGTAGCCTGAAAATTCACACACACATACACACACACATAAAACCTCTGATAACAAAAGACTAGAATTTGAGAGGAAAAACAATGCAAATACCCTATTTCTATCAAAACAAGGGCAGGGAGACCGAAGTAGAATCCTTTCCCAGAAAAGTGATAGTAACATGGTGTTTTCTGATAAGAGAAAATGGTCTTAAGGATGATGTGACACATACGTGGAGATGGGAAAACAGATGAGATTTTCCTATTCTGTTCTGAGGATCCTAAAGCTTAAACTTAGCCAACAACAACCTAACAGATAGGCATCGATAAGTGCCTAGGATTATTGAGTCACTAAAGTCTTTCCTACCCAAAGTAGGCAGCATCATGCCAAGACGTAACATCCAGACCTCCAGTACCTAGTGTCAGAAAGATTAATTAACTGTCCCGCAATGACTAAAAATAGGATGAGTTGTAGGGTTGGTCAGTGTTAACCACTGGATTTGGATACACACAAAGTCTCCCAGGGCAAAATTGAGACTCTTTCCTAGGAGGGTTCTCCCCCTCAGTTTCTGGTAATTGCCGATAATCACTACCATCATCTCTTTATTCAAGGGTAGGAATTTGACAAAGGCATGAGAGGAGCTAAAATCAAAACAGGTTTGGTGAATCACATGATAACTTTTATTCATTTAACTTCAACTGTGCCTCTACTTTAGCAATGCAATCTGTTTATTCCATCCTGATCGATTCCCAATGACATTCCCACAGACATTCCCAATGGAAGTTACTCCAAAGTTGGCCATCTCTCCTCAAGTTTCCCATACTTCCCATTCCCCTGCCTATCTCAGTAAAGAACCTTGTCTCTTTCCTGAAAAACAAAACAAAATCATTAAGCCTTTCCCCATAAATTCTCTCTTCTCCACTTCTATCCATATCAAAACCGCTTGACATTCCCCTCTACTCTTCTTCTCATCTCTGATAATGAGGGAGACCTGGTCCTCACCAAGGTGAACCCATCTACATGCACCTTTGATCTTAACTTGGCCAGCAGATTGTCCTTTTGGTTATCTCCCTTCTCTCTCTAATTTCCAGCCTCTTCCTATCTCCTGATTCTTTGTTTAATTCCTCTCAACATATCAGAACCTCCTCTAACCTTGAAAAATCCTTTTCTAGACATTACCACTTCTCCAGCTCTCGTCCCAAACTATTGTCCTATGTCATTCATTTTCTTCCCTCATCCAAACTCCTAGAAAAGGCTATCTATCCTCAATGCCTCCATTTGTCTCCTTTAAGTGATTTCTTAGCTCTTTGCAGTCTGATTTTTAACTCAACTAGAATTGCTCTCTCTAATGCTACCAATGATCTTTTAACTGTCAACTCTGATGGTCTTTTCTCAATCCTTGTCTTTCTTGTCCTTTCTACTGCATTTGGCACTCGGCAACTTTTTCCTACTCAATACTTTTTTGTCTCTTGATTTTCAGGGAACTACCATCCTTCTTCAGCCATTTATTTGAACATACCATTTCAGTTATCTTTGCTGATTCGTTATTCATGCCATGCTCCTTACCTGAGGGGGGAATTCCAATCTCCATACTAGGCCCTTCTCTCTACACTCTCTTTGTTGTCACCTTCATTAGCTACCAAGTATTTAATTATCATCTCTATGTAGATAACAATCTATATCTCTATCTCCACTCTTTCCTGAGTTTCAGTCCCTTGTCACCTACTGTCTGTTTCAAGATGGTTGTCCCAAATGGAGGGGTTGAAGGAACAAAGGAAGTCAGCATTTATATGTTGCCCATTATGTGCCAAGCACTGTGCTAGATGTTTTACCAATATTATCTCATTTGATCTTCACAATGATCTGAGAGGTGGGTGTGATAATAACTTTGGAGAGGGATTATTATACCCATTTTACAAATGAGGAAACTGGCTAAAAGAGGTAAAGCAACTTGCCCAGGATTACATAGTTAGTGTCTGAGGCCAGATCTGAATTCAGGTCTGCTCGGGGCTCTATCCATTTGACCACCTATGTGCTTTGAAAGTGATATCTCATGTTCAACAAAAAAGTAATTTTCTCCCCCCCCCCCCCATCTTTGCAAACTTTCCTATTTATTTTTTTTATTTTTTATTTTTTAATGTTTAACAATCACTGCCATACAATTGAGATTTTATCCCCCCCACACCTACCCCCCATTACCCCCCTCCCTCCCCATGACTGCATACAATTCTGTATAGGTTCTACATATACTTTCCTATTGAGTATATTTTCACTATAGTCATGCTATGTAGTCAGACTAAAATAAATGAAAGTAATCATATAACAAATCAAAACATGATACACAAACACATATACATTACACAAACATGATCTGCTACATCTTGTGAATGACTTCCATATTTCTTTCTCTGAGTGTGGAAGGCATTTTGCCTTAGAGAACCACCATTGGGATTTTTTTTTTAAGAAGTTCTTGCATTATTATGAAATTCCAAGTCTACCAGAAAAAACTCTCGCACACTGTGGTCGTTGCTGTGTACAAAGTTCTCCTGGTTCTGCTCCTTTCACTCAGCATCAGGTCATATAAGTCCTTCCAGGCCTCTCTGAAGTCTTCTTGTTCATCATTTCTTATGGCACAATAGTACTCCATTACATTCATATACCATAATTTATTCAGCCATTCCCCAATTGATGGACATCCCCTTGACTTCCAGTTTTTGGCAACTGCAAAGATTGCTGCTATAAATATTTTTGTACATGTAGGACCCTTTCCCATTTTTATGATCTCTTGGGGATACAGTCCTAGTAGCGATATTGCTGGGTCAAAGGGTATGCACATTTTTGTAGCCCTTTGGGCATAGTTCCAAATTGCTCTCCAGAATGGTTGGATGTGCTCGCAGCTCCACCAACAATGAATTAGTGTTCCAACTCTCCCACACCCTCTCCAGCATTTATCATTTTCTTGTTCTGTCATGTTTTCCAATCTTATAGGTGTGATGTGGTACCTCAGAGTTGTTTTGATTTGCATCTCTCTAATCAATAGTGATTTAGAGCATTTTTTCATATGATTATAGATATCTTTAATTTCTTCTTCCGAAAATTGTCTGTTCATATCCTTTGACCATTTATCAATTGGGGATTTCCTATTTATTTTAAAAGCGTCATTTCTCCTGTCTCCAAGGTCCATAACTTCAGGATTATACTAGACTCTTCACTCTTCCTCACCTTCAGATACCTAATAAGTTGCCAAACTGTGCTCTTTCTAGCTACACAACATCTCTCCTATTCAACCTCTCATTTCTATTCACACAGCTTAGTTCAGACCTTCATCACCTCCTGCCTAGACTATTGCAATGGTTTCCTACTGTGTTGTCTTATCCCATTTCTCTCTCCACTCTATTTTATATTCTAAGTAGCTGCTAAGGGGATTTTCCTCAAGCACATATCTGACTATGTCACTCCCATACTCAATAGATTCCTATTGCACTTAATACAACCTCTTCTTTTGGCATTTAAAATCTTGTACAACTTAGCCCCAACCCCCTTCCAGCCTTATAATACATTATTCATATTTGTATTCTTTATAGTTCAGTCAAACTAACCTTTTCTCTGTTAAATCATGCACAGACCATGATCTCCCATTTTTAATCTTTTCATGGGCTATCCCTCATGCCTAGATTGGACTCCCTCTTCACTTCCAACTTACAAAACTACTCTCCTGCTTAAAGATTCAGTTCAAACACTACTTTCTACAATAAGCCTTTTCTTTTCCTCTCCTCCCCCCCAGTCCTTCCACTGCCAAGGTTCTCTATCCCTACCAACCCTCTTCTTAAGTACCTTGTATTAACTTTTTATTAATGGTGTATACATTTATTCTGCATATACTTACATATGTATACTTTCCCTGACATATAAGTCTTGAGATGAAGGATTGCTTTATTCATTGTATTTATATCTCTAGCTTCGAGTACATTGTCTGACACATAGTAGGTACTTAATAAATATTGGTTCATTCACTGAATAAAAAGTACAAGTTTAAACTAAATCATATAGTCTCATGTTCCTGGATGTTTGCATTGCTTCAAATGTTTTTTTTTCCCAAATGAATTGTTCTCAAGGTCAATATTCATGTTGAATCTATGTTTCTCAGTTATTTTAAGAAAGAGATGTTTTATAGAAGAAAGTTTAGAAGTGAATCTCAGTCATCCTTGCCTGGAGTATGGTCTCATGCTCCCTAATGTACTACTACAATCTGGTGCCGATCATCAGAATCACTAGGATAGTCTTAGGAAGCTGTAATTGGTCATTTGGGAACATACCTTACAAATCAATCAATTTCAATAGCAACAAATGTCATACAAATAAAGAAGAGATATATTACCATATCATGAGAAAATAGAAAGAAAAATCAAGTACCCATAGATTTCTAAAAAGTTGAAAATGTTGCTAAGATCTTGAACATTCATCTCTTTCCATGAGTTTAACTATAATCTCTCAGATGACTCCCATATCTGCATATACAGTCCTCCTCTTTCTCCTAACCTCCTGTTCTACATGGCAATCTGCCAGCTAGACACCTTCCACTCAAACTCAACAAATTTAAAATAGAACTCATTACTTTTTCCTCTAAACCATCCATCTTGAATTCCTTTCTTCCTTATATCAGATTTCCATTCAGCACTATATTTCCATTCAGCAGCATTCATAACCTTAAAGTCATCCTTGCCTCTTCCCTTTCCTCTTTCTGCCCCTATCCCATACAATTACTTGTCAAGCTTTTTTTTCTGACTCAACCTCCACATCCATTCCCTTCTCCACAGTCACCTAACTATCATCCTAATTCAAATCCTTATCACCTTTTACCTGGAACACTTCAATAGCTTCCTATTTGGTTTCATTCATTCCTATTTGGTCTCTCATCTCTCCAGTCCATCTGCAGCACTGAAATTTCTAAAGCATAGTTCTGAGTAGGCTATTTCTTTTCTCAAAAAGAACGTAGCTTCCTTATACCTCTAGAACAACAATAACAAAAAGATCAAATTCATTTCTTTGCCATTTAAAGAACTTTACAACCCTGACTCCAACCTATTTTTCTATACTTGTGATTTCATATTACTCCCTCTATACACTTTACAATCCAGCCACACTGTCTTGATTGATGTATTCATGCATTCCATCTCCTCCATCTCTGCCTTTCACAAGCCCATCCTCATATGTGGAATGCCCTTTCCTCATTTGTGCCTCTTGGAATTCTTAATTCCATTCAAGTCCCACTTTCTATAAGGATCCTTTATTGATGCTCCCAATTGTTTGAATTCTCTTTAAGTTAATTTGTATGTATGTTGTATATACTTGAATTCACTTGTCACTGCATAGGTTGTCTCCCTTCAATAGAAAGAAAACCCATTTCAAGGTAGCACCTAGCACACTATCACATAGTATGCTCTTAATTAACACTTGTTGAGTTAGTCTTATAAAGAACTAATTATAACCAATGGAGGTAATTTTACATTTCTTTGGATTTAGATTGATAAGGCATTACTTTAGGTTATACAATATAGAATAGACAGGAAATTCAACATGATAATTTGTATTAATTTAGAATTCTAGAGTATTACTACTCCATACACATCCAAGTATTCTACTTTAATAAGTTGTCAGACTTACTGTTGGGTCTGACTCATCAGTGGATGAGAAAACTTTGTACAAGTTGTTAGGGAACGCGAGTTTGACTCATAACATTGTCATTTACTAGCCATATGACCATCAATTAATCACTAAGCTTTTCTGAAAATCCATTTCCTTAACTGGAAAAATGGAAGTAGTAATATCTACCTCACCTGCCATTGAGGCTTATTGTGAGAATATTTTGAAAACTGACACATTATTTTTATTAGAATTCTGTTCTTCATAAGATTAGAGGCTAAGCCAAGGATTTAAACTAAAGTCAACTAAACTCAAGATTTAAAAAAAAAAAATGACTCAAATATTCTAATTTATTGAAAGCTGCACTGAAAATAAAACCTTATTTTCTTCTATTTGGACTTCCAGATCATTACACTTTCCATCTGCAGCTCTGCCTAGTTTTAGCTCCACAGAACAAGATACCCAGTGGTGTGCCCCCTTGTCCTTCTCCACAACCCCTCCCTCCCAACCAGGTTTTTCATTTCCTTTTATGTGGTGTCTTCCTCCAAAAAAACTGTGAACTCCTTGAGAGCAGGACTATCTTCTTCCTCATATCCCCAGAGTTTAACACTGTGCATGGCCCATAGAAGGTGTTTAATAAATGTTTATCAAATTGAAGTGAATTTCCTGCTCATTGTCACTTTATTTTGTTTCCTCCTTCCTCCATCTCTATTATTTCTCTTTTTAATTTCTTCTATTTTCATCTCCTTTCTTTGTCCTTTGCTCTTTTTCTACTTCATTTTACTGTTCCATTTTCCTTTTATCTACCAATGTATTTCTTCTCACTTCCCCACTTCCCTTTATTTCACACGTCACTATTGTAACCAAGTATATACATATTTTCCTAACATGCTTCCCCGCTTTCACCATTAACAGGCAGGATTACTGACAATTTACAAAATAAGTTCTTATATTTTTATGATCCAAGAGGAAGACCATATCTAGGCAAAATTACCAAGTGGATAGAATTTGTATTTGGTGTCTACAGTTTTAAAGGCAAATAACAATTAGTTTTAAAGATACCATGAAGTAGAGAAGGTTCTAAAAGAATGGTCAGTTTCACAGATAACCAACCCTTATAATAAATAAAATATAGACAAATATAACAAATCACCCTAGTAGAAACGTCTGAAGATGTACGTTCTAATCACTTCCAAGCACATCATTACTACTGCCAAGAGATGGGAGTCCTGCTTCAGGCTCAGTCTTCTGAAGTCATTATTGGCCACTTCATTGATCACAGTTCTGAAGTCTTTCAAGGTAGTTTTCCTTTCCTCTGTTGTGGCTACTGTAAAAATTGCTCTCATGGCTCTGCTCATTTCACTCCATATCAGTTCACAGAGATGTCAAGTTCCTCTGAATTTTTCATATCTATCATTTCTTATAGTACAATAACATTCATTACATTCATATAACACAAGTTCTTTAGTTGTTAGACAATTGATGAGCACCCACTGTTTCTATTTCTTTCTGACAAAAAATAATGCTCTGATAAATAAATATCTTTGTACATATGGATCTTTTCTTTCCAGATAATTGATTCTCAAGTGGTTGTGAAGATATTTCTTTCTTTCTTTCTTTGTGGTGACATTGTCTGGCATTCATGGTGAATAAAACTCTCAATTTCTTAAAGAAAACAGGAAAAGTTGAAGCTTCTAAGTAGCTTCCAGGCTTCTGTCTTTTTGATTTCTTGGCCCTGAAGCATATTTCCAAACATATTTGTCATTGTCCCCTCTAGGACACATGTTAATTTGTAAGTTATCTAGTACTGAAGCAAATGTTGACTTTGATAGATCGTTTCAACTTCTTTATAGATTTTGTCTATTCTCTCAGAGATATTAATTCATATACTGTGATTATTTTTGTTCTGATCTCTTTAATTAAGTTAGTCATGAATATTGTAAAGTCAGAAGACGAAGTATCCCCAAAAGTGTTATTACTTGTTGCCTTTGAGTTATCATTTTTTCCATCTGTAAAATGGAGATATAAGGGTACCTATCACACAGGGTTATTATGAGTACTAAAATGAGATAATATTTGTAAAGCACTGCAAATCTTAGAGAAGTCTACAAAAGTTAACTATTAGATGTAAGCTTTGGGTACATGATAAAACTAACTCTTTAATTGCCTCTGGGAGAGGGACTGGTATATCATCTTTTTATTTAGAGACAACTTCTTTATGTCTTCTGGTTTCATTAATAGTAAAAACAAAATAGAACAATATGGATATGGTCAAATTCTTCTGCATATATATCCACTGGGCATTATCTGAAGATTGTCAATGATTGATTATCTCAGGGTTCACAAATTGCTGTTCTCGGAATCCTCTTTTCCCCTCTCCATCAATACACTATTTATTTGTGGCACAGAAGTGGGTTTTGTAGGACTGGAGACCATTTTATGTTTTCATTTGTTTCATGGATTGTCATGGCTAAAAAATTAGTTGCCTAAAGGCCAATTTTGTTATCCTGATTGTACTTTAGAAAAGCAGGTAGTTGAATGGCATGCATGGGCTGATCCACATTCAAAGGTCTTCCAGGTGAGTAGAACATGACAGCTGGTATATGACTGGCATAGTCTTTGAAAACCTGTGATGAAATATCATTGCATGATGTCTGTGCAGCAGTTATTGTTAAATATTATTAATTATCAGGGCTTCACACACATATTGAAGGGATACTAGTTCTGTTTGGTACCGTCAGACTCTAAGGATAGGAAAGAACCCAACAATCATACTATGGCGGGGGGAGGGGGGCATTTGCAACATGTTTAATTAAAATTTCTATAATGTTTTTGTGTTTTTTTGAGACTAGATCATAATAGTATCACTGACATGGTTTCATGTGTTTAGCTAAATACTTAAAATATTTCTATTTTTTATGCTAGTGATATGAAGTATTTTAAAAATTTTACATAAAATATTTTTTGAATATACAATTTAGTTCAGCTCTATGTACAGTTTTTCATATTTTCATGAAGTAACATGGCTGGCATTATTAATCCACAGGAATGAATATACTATGTAAAAGTCAATAAATTAAAAGTCAATGGTTAATGTCTACCTTCACTAGAGACGAGAAAATCATTGCGAATCTACAAAGGCCCTTAACTTAAATAATAAATTGCTTCAAATTAACTATTATGTAAAATGGAAAAAAACATTTCACCCCCCATTGCATATTTGCATGAATATGGAAATATTTCCCCTTATTTGAAGTTATTATACGGATATGTACTTTGGTTTTTGTTGTTATTTACATGCCCCTATTTTATTGAATAGGGTATGTTTTCTATTCTTTAGGAAACCCTAAATATTGCTTGAGGCATTTAAAATCCATTACGATTTTAAATTTTAATTCATTTAGTCAAATACAAATGGTTGTATTTTATTTTGCTTTACTAGAATGAAGCTACCAAACTGGTCTACAATTAGTTAACCATTGGAGAAAAAGGGACATATTAAAACTAATCTTTGGACCTAACCAAATTCAGAGTCCTTGTTTTAAAGTCATGACTTTTATCTAGCTGAGCTGGCAGCTAAGCTTCTAATCATAGAGTTCTCTTAAATGATCTGAGAGTATAATAACAAAGTAAAGTAGACTCTTTCAGCACCAGAAACCGTACAAACCAGTTATTTGTAATTGCAATTGTTGGTTTAACTATGGTTGGAACTGGGCATTGCCTAAATGACAAAAAGAGGGAGAATTCAAAGGATACAGTAAATAAAAAAGGATTGCCCCATTTATATTTGTATTTTATATCATTGCAATAAGATGCACTGTGAATTATCTTGGCTAAGTCCCTAAGAACTGAACTGAAAAGATAAAATGATTCACGTATAAGAACATAGGACAACGAGCTGGGATTTTCTTTTTTTTTCTTCTTATCTTTTTGCTTCTTTTAAAGAGGCCAAGCCTGAAAGACCCTGCAAGATGTAATTTCAAGAGAAAGGAAAAGATGTTTCTATCTCTTAGAACAAGAATTCTAAATCACAAGGTTATGAATATATTCAGAGTGCACACATATATCAAGAAGTCTACATTCTTTGTTGCTTAAGAGAAATGAATTTCTTATTTTAACAAAAAGTTGGAGAACATAGAATGACTTTGTTCATTCATTCATGCAATGTATGTTTATTGGAAACTTACTATGTGTAAATCATTGTACTGGATGCTCTGGGATCTTCTGAGAAGAATAATTTATGACTCTTGGTCTAAAGAAACTAACAAACTAATAGGAAGTAACTTGCAAAAAACAAAGCTGTAATAAGTGTCCTAAATGTGGAAATGGAAACATTTATAAGTTGTGTTTGGAAATGACAAGTTTTAAATGCCCGATGTGAACAGGGTCTGATATTTCTGACATAAGGTGTTTTAAAACAATGCCATAAAAGAAATACCTATATATACTTGTGTTGGTAAAAACAAAACAAAGTAAAATAGAAAAACCCAGTACTTCAATTTTCCCACTTTACTTCTCCCAGCCCCTAGCTCTGTTCTGAGTCAATTAAAATGCAAGCAGGATGTTTGATAAGAGGCAGCAAAACAAGTGAGGCATAGGACAGTAATAAAATATAGCTGTTTAATGTATGCATAGTTACAGGAATAATTGGATTTCTGAAAGCTCAACATTGAATGTTTTACCCTTTACCTCCCATTAATCAGTGGACAACTTGCTCTTTTGATGTCTAAAGTGTTAACCTCTGTGAGTTTTTAATAGAAACTTTGTAACATTGCTTATTAAAATGTTAATCTTCTCTCCAGTTCTGATGAATCAATGTTCCTTACCAAAGATAATGGATTTCAATCTATATCAAAGTTCATATTTGTCAATCTATAAAATAATGATTGTAAAAATTACTGTATTATTTAACTCTAGCTTATTCATCTTCTTATAAACTACAAAGGCTGCACCAGAATTCTTAGAATCTGTTTATTGCCCGAAAGCACTGTAGTCAGTTTGGGTGGTTTAAATATATTTGGGTGATTCTTGTCATTTTTACAGTTTTAAACAGCTAACAATCCAATTATAGTTTTTAAAAATGGAAATTATAAAATGCTACTTTTAAAAAACTCCTAAAATTTGGGATTACTCAAAATGCATTCTGGGGAGAAACTGGCCTCTGTTGAGAGAAGGGCTGGGATTCCTTTACTTCCATTCTTTGACTTATTAATCTCTCAGCCTAATATCTCAGGGTAAATTACATAAAATTTAATATTGTGGCTCTTGTTTAGGTTACTCTGAAAAGACAGGGGTAATAAAAAAGATACTTAATGTATAATGAAAATCAAGTATGGGACAAGTATTTATTTCCTAAACACAAATTATTAACAGCATACATAGAATAGAAAAATTTCAAACAGGATTTGAACTACTATGACAATCTCTCAGAAGGCTGACCCTTGAATTTTATCAGAAAATACAGCAGTTTGGAGGGATACTAAATAGACATTTCACATTTTCCCTCAGCTCTGCCCTGTCCAAATAACTCCCGGTCCATGTCTTCTTGTGAAACAAGCCAGGTCTGAGACCATCCTTTTGTTGGTAGCTAGCTGTTCTAAGATCATAGGAGTATCTGCCACAGAATCCTCTCTGTCTAAAAGTCACTTCCAACCCAAAGACTCAGAACTTCTAGGCCTCTTGAACAAAAAAGGTCACCTGCCAGTCTAAGATCAGGATGTAACAAACAAAAAGGAAACCCAAAACCCAGACTCAGGATCATATTTATCTGGATAGATCATGTGCCTTATCCGTTATATGTTCATCAACATGTTAGGGCTGAAGAACAGATCAGACTGACCTTCCCCTACCCCTTTAAGGGTCTGAATTGCTTTGTCTCTAAATAAACCCGACACACTCTGAAGCCTGAAAGGAAGAGAACATTGAGAGAGGGGTTGTTTCATTTTAAATATCCATATTTTCTATAGCACTGAATCATTAGCTTTTTTGAACCAGCAGCTAATAGGGGACTGCTTCATCATCTCAAAATACCAAGTCCCTTTAGCACTGTCAGACACAAATGGATGGCTAGAAAGATGCAAGAAGGTCAGTTTTGTGTATACTCTGTGCAACCTTACTGCATGCATAAGCAATTTAATTAGCATAGGTTAAGGTTCATAAAAGTAGAAGCATTAGTCACCTGGAACATCGATTGCATTTTCATTTAAATTTTGGACCAAGGCACTCCCAAGCAAAACAAACAAACAAACAAACAAAAAAACCAAAACCCTTTTCTGGGTTAGAATTCCATACCCTTCTCTTCCCTGATTCGTTTTAAAAGTACCATAGCTTTACTTTGATTAGTTTTAAAAGCATTATAAAAATTTCAGTGATTCTCATGGGGACAGCCACATTGGGAGGCATGAAGACTCTAGATCCTGGACACACCACTCTCCATGATCTGGTATTTCAATTAAAATTTGTTTTATAGATGCAAACCCATCACTGAAGCAGGGTGCTAACAAAATGCTCCAGAAATGAACATGCACACAGCACTGCCCAAACTTCATAAAACTAATACCAGTAGCAGAAGGAAAATAGGCAAGGGAGACATCACCATCATATCCTTCCAAATCATCCTAACCTTTGATGAGTGAACTTATGGGGATGTCACACAGTTCCTCTAACACCTTCCATACTATCTAGGTTTATACTGAGTAGACATTGTAAATTCATCCAACCCCTGTATCTCCATAGCTGATTACATCTATTTTAATAAACACTTTCCACTATCCTACACCTCTATCGTTTCATGCGTGGATGATTCCAACAACCTCTTGGAAGGCTTTCCTACTCTGGAAATCACTGCAACTCTTCTGTCCATCTTATGCTCATCAATTTTTTTTAATTGAGTCACTGTACTAACTGAAGTGGTATAAAGGTACTTAATTTAGCTTCCATATCAAGTTTAAAGTCTCTAGGACTTCCTGAGCTGGCCATTTTTAATCTAATCTTATAATTCAAATAATGATTAAATGAGATAATACATGTAAAGTGCTTTGTAAAACTTAAGGATTTGGTCGTCATCATCGTCGTCATCATCATCATCATCATCTTACATTCTAGTCAAGCTGGTTTTTCATCAACTTTTGTGCAACTTGCTAACTCGATGCACTGCCTCAATAATGCACATCATTTTCTCTCAGCTGCAATGCTTTCCTCACTTTCCATCAATATGTGTCTATTGCTCTTTTCATGCTCATGTTCAAAACTCAACTCTTCTTCTTTCTTTTGCAGGATACTAGGACCAGATTATCAAGACATTCAAGTTGGAAGAAACCTCAGACAGACTGAATTTTAGACAGAGCCATAATGAGGATGAAATATGGGCAAAGAAATTGTCAGGAGGGGGAAGGTTTCAAGAAGAACTTGTCATGCCTACAGGAAGACTAAGGCTATAGGTTTAAAGTCACAAGGATAGCTGCTCAGTCACATAAGAAGATGAGTCATGTGCTAAGATAGAGATAGAAACAAGGATTCATTCTCAGTTCAACTCCTTATCCCCTTTGTTTTATCGCTTTACCTGTCTTGACCACCTTAGATGACTCGACACTGGATCCTTAGAGTATTGGATTTGGTGTTGGGAAGATCTGAGTTCAAATTCTGTCTTTGACACTAACTAGTATGATCCTGGGTATTACTTAACCTCTCCCCTCTCAGTTTCTTCATCTACAAATTGGGGGGAAAAGTGTACTATTATTTGTGAGAATAAGATGAAGTTATAGTTGTAAAGAACTTTGCACATCTTAAAGTGCTATATGATACTATTGTGATTATTTTTATCTTTTCATTCCCAGCTAAGTTCATTTTCCAGACTATTTTACTTCTTTATCAGCCTTGCTCCCACCCCTGTACCCTTGCCCTCCTGTTCTAGCTTCTCTTTTTCTTTGTTCTCTACTATTGGCAACCCCTATGCTTGGCATAGTACCTAGCATAGAGTAAACTCTTAATAAATGTATCTATCTATCATCCAAGGAACAAGGGGGGATTAGCTGGCCAGACAGAATGAAGTCTTTTAGCCTGAGATATACAATGAGAATAGCTTAGAAGGGTGAAACTAGACTCTTTTAAAATGATTTAAATCAAATTAAACTATTTTAACTGCCAAGTCTACCTGACCAGTCTCATCTCCAATCAGATTCCTTCTGCTTTTAAAGGCAAGGTACTATGAGTTTAGGGGTAGTTAGATGGTTCAGTGGGTGCTGGGCCTGATTCAGGGAGTCCTGAGTTCAAATCCAGCCTCAGACCCTTACTATCTTTGGGGCCCTGGGCAAGTCGCTTCATCCCTGTCTACCTTAATCCAGTGGAGAAGGAAATAAACCACTGTCGTATATTTGCCACAAAAAAACCCCATGAACAGTATGGTCCATGGGGTCACAAAGAGTCAGACACAACTGAAAGACTGAATAACAATACTATTATTTAAGGCAGGCTTAAATTCCTTTTATCCAAAGCTACTACATTTATATATGATGCCTCTCTGTGCAGGTGTATGGGCCATGCAATGGGCTTTGGACAGATCTAGGTCTCCTCTAGAGATCAAGTACGGCATACCATTATGGCACATCTGAGGATCTGTCATTGGACTCTTGCTTCTTGGGGTCTTTTTTATATTATCTCCCCCTTGGAACGGAAGCACCTTGAGGGCAGGAGCCATCATATTTTCCTGTATTTGCATCTCAAGTGCTTGGCGCAGTGCCTGACATCCTGTAACATCTTGATGGAAGCTTTGTCTGTCTGCCTTCATAAAATAAAGTTTCAGTAAAAAGGTGGGAAGTTTAGGCTCTCTAGGTCTGTTGGCTACCCCAATCTCTAGCAGCCTAACAAACGGTATCTCTGACACTTCTGCAGTGGAGACAATGGGGGAAAATGGGTTTTTCCTCCCAAAGGAATATGCTTGGTTTCTGCCAGCTTGTAGAAATTAAAAAAAAAATGTGCATCCACAGAGTGCTTTCTGATAACATTTGTGATCTGAGTTATAATATATAACAACTGGAATAAATTCTGTTGGAGAAAAGGACAAGGTAACGTGTATATCTAAAGTGGAAACCCAGAGGCCAATCTGTACAATCTGCATGAAAGATATCATTGGGGCAAGCGAAACATTGGCAACCCACTCAGGTCAGGGCATTTGTGCTAGTATGCTAATGAGAAAAGCCAGCATTGAGGGAGTTACTGCTGGTGAAGGAAGACCCAGGGTAGGAGAGAGACGAGGGAGCTCAACTTCTTGTCAAAGTGCTTCCTCTCTATTTCAGGTCTTTGCAAAGGCTTCTGTTACCCTGTGTGCACTAGAATCATCAACATGGGAATGAAGGACAAGCCACTGATTGGCAGTGCCCTAGGGCAAAACCTGAAGGGCCTTGTGCTAGTTACAGCTCTGCTTTTAAGTTAAGGTAATGAAAGTATTATTATCCTCATTTTCAGATGAAGAAACTAAGGCTAAGATACTCATCCATAGTCATGTTCACACAACCTGGTCAGTGTCAGTGTTGGGATCTGAACTCAGGCTTACTGAGTCCAATTCCAACATATACCAAGTGGCCTGTTTTGATATGACATACATCACTCTCGCAGTCACTGAGCTCCAACAAAGAGTAGGACATATGCTGATAATCCTGAGAATGAGTTCCTGGGATAGTGTCAGCATCCCTGGGATATGGGTATATTGTTCCAGATTTCTGGAAGAAAAATCCCCTCTGGTCAAAGAGAAGCCTGTGATGTTTGAATTCAAGCAGGTATCTGCTGGCCAGAATTCCTTCAGGTGGAGAGAGTGATACAGTTAATTTTAGGCCCTAGAGTTATGAACATCACTGATAATTGGTTTTCCTAGGTTTTCTGGGTTCTCCCTTTAAGGGCAGGGAAAACAGCTGCATCTAGAGGCTTGACCACAAGCTGGGAAGTTGAAAGAGTCCTGACCCCTCAGGAACACCATCCTGTGATCTGTTTTCTTTACCTACTTGTCCCCACCCTAGGGTAGCTTCATCCTGGGGTTTTTAGTTGTAATTCAGAAGTTTAGAAATCTTACGGTTTCCTGGTCATGTCTTCCTCCCCACAAGTGCTATGTGTGAGCTTCAGTCAATCCTCTGCTGTTATGTGCCACAGGTACAAACATTTCTAGTTATAGCTCCTCAGAGCTTTGAAAAGTGGATTGACCCAGAGAATCACCACTCTGCATGTCACAACTAAAAAACCACCAAATATTTAACCTGTCTCAATCAAATTTTTTTAAATGTTTTTTTTTTTTGATTAAAAGAAAAAAACTTAAATTCCCTTTGTTGTGTAGACAAGCTAAAAGTGGCAGGAAAGAAAAAAATAAAATATTGTCTCAAATGAAAGTCTGAAAAATACCTTGCCTGTTGAGACCTGGCCTACATTTGCTTTAGAGATCACAGTACTTGTCAGGTGTTCTTAAAACCCCTGCATGTTCAAATTGTTATAAGAATTTCAATGAGGTAAATCTGCAATACCTTTCTTTATTTGGTAGTCCTGTGCCAGCTGGCATCATCAACAAGGGAAAAAAGTACAGACCCCTGGTTGTTAGTGCCCTAGGGCAAAGCTTTAGTGCTCACGTAGGCCTAGTAGCCCATGCAGATGGGGTGTTTTGTTTCTCTTGGGATTTAAAACAAAATTCATTATAAAATAAGTTTACCAATAGTTTGAAAATATTAGGAATACCTAAAATACATTTAAAATGAATATGTATTTTAAACAATCTTTAGACTAAAGAAGTTTTAAATTTAAATGCATTATTACAAAACTTATCAGATACTAAAGTTTCTGTTTTCACTCATTTGAAAGCATCGACACCTTGTACAAGTCATGTCATTTGAAAAATTATTAAATGGTGTCTTCGTGTTCTGAGATTGTACTGCTTTGTTAGAAACGGAACTTTGGTAAAATATACAACAAGCTCTACCTGACGAATATACAGAGAGAAACACAATAGAAAAAAAGACACCAAAACCACGAAAAAAGAAACAAACAAAAGAAGAGAGCCTCTTTTCAGTGACTGATCATGAGTAGCTCAGTTGTAGACTCTGCCTAAGGAATGCTTTATCCAAATAGGTTTTATGATTTCACTGCAAATGATTAGGAAGTAAGATTGGTTGTGATTATGATATGTTTTCATACTTACATTTGTGGTTTTCTCAAAAAAGGAAAGGGTTTTGTGGTTATCTTTAATAGATTACATCGTATCTCTATATGGAGAGATAGTTTGTTGATAGCATGGATTTTTTTTTTTTTTTTTGGTATTTCTTTGTATTCTCAGAGCTTCTCTATAGGCATTGCCTCAGTCACACTGACACCTGAGAAAGACTTTCGCTTGGAAAGGCCAAGATCTCTCACTGTATCCGGGCCATCTCTAGTCACCCAGGCCAAGATCTCTCACTGTATCCGGGCCATCTCTAGTCACCCAGGCCAAGATCTCTCACTGTATCCGGGCCATCTCTAGTCACCCAGGCCAAGATCTCTCACTGTATCTGGGCCATCTCTAGTCACCCTGATCTATATCTTGCCACTGGACCCAGATGACTCTGGAGGAGAAAGTGAGGCTGGTGCCTTCACACAGCCCTCCCTCACTTCAGTCCAATTCTCTTGCAAGTCATGGCATCATCTTCCTGATGTCATGGTCCTCTTCTAGAATGAAAGACAAGTAACAACATTATCCCCAGTGCTTAGCACAGTGCCTGGTAAACATAGGTGCTTAACAAATACTTGTTGACTTGCTGTGACTTTTGGTTCCTCCAATTTTGGCTTATTTTTTGTTAATATAGGTCTGTATGTATTTCATAAGGCCATTATTGGGTTATAATCTGAACTGAGAGAAATGTAAACATGGTAAACACAAATAAAATCTCATACATTATACATGGCCATATGTACAACTGCCATGTGGCCTTGAGCATACAGAAAGTAGAGAAAAGTTTAAGAAGAAAAATAGCATGGAGTCTTAGAATGAAACTTATTAAATAAAATATTCCTTCGGGACATTAAAACAAAAATATTGTTTATTAAAAAGCCACCATTTTTATAGTGGAATTAAAATTCTAGCATTTTCCTGTTAAGGGTAAATTATCTATCTTTATTTTTGCTTTTGTCCCTGCCATGGGTAAGATGGAGACCTGGCCTTATGTTCCCAGATGTGGAAAACTTCCAGTGTGGACACTTTCAAAGTGTGCAGATTAGCCAGTCGTTTGTAACTTATTATCTTAGAGAGTTGCCTGAGGCATGGTGATATTAAATGAATGTCAGAGGTCAAACTAGGACCCAGGTCTTCTGGCCCTCTTCTACTATGCCATATCCTTATTATTCATTCTCTTATTATTTCATTCCATCCATATTGAAGAATTCATCTGAAACTCAAGGTGGTATTTAAATTTAAATGAATGAAAGCTTTATAGATTTGAACAATCTATTGATTTCTGTACAAGGCTAAGGATCTTGTAGCATAATATTAATGAAAAAATATGAATATAAACTCAATAATGATTTCCCCATTTATTATAGCTCTATAAATTATATGTTCCAGATTGTTTATCGATTGGTAAAGCATGATTAAATTATATTTAATTCCTAATCAGTAGTGACAGGATCTCCAAATAATGTAAAATTCCATTTCTTATCCATGATATTTTTCCTAACGTTTTCTTGTGCTCTGAGAATTCAGTTGAATGAAGTCAGGTTAATTGCTCTAAGTCTCTTTGAATAATGTTCCAAAGCTTTATATTGACAGTTATACCAGTCTTCTGTTAACAATCTATCCGAGGGCCATTTAAGCCTCTAAGTGTTATTAATTTTGGCTGCTGGATTTACACATTATAATATAAAGCTAATATCAAATGATCTTGCCCCAAATCAGACTTCTCATCACTTATCCAACATGAATACACATTCCAGAGGCATTTTTCAATCTAAGGTACACCAAGAAAAGTGTAGGCTTCGTTGTCTTAATGGATTATGCTGTTATATGATTCATTGAATTATACTCTCCTTCTTCTACCCCCACACTTTTTTAGTTCAAGACTAAGGTAATGTTCTCATTCTGACACTGTTAAAATATTGGCACTGAATAAATCACGGAGGAATTTACTTATTCGAATACAATGAGTCTCATAGCCATTCAATCTGGGTTACTTACTATGCATGCTTTCCATGGAGAAGACATGTCTTTGCATTTGGCCTGACTGTATCTTCTTCCCTGAATTCATCAGTACTGGCTCAATTAAACTTCTACCTTTTTTTTTTTTTTTTAACATGTAGTTTCCTAAAGTGGCATTTAAGGCCCAACAAAATATGACTCCAGCTTGTATTTTCTTTTAGCTATATTTCACATTACTCCCCACTCATTCAGTCTTAAGTCATCCAACTTAGATGACTAACTATGCCATACATTCAACAAACTAAAACTCCTTGTTCTTCAGTCACCTTCTCCACAGCTTCACCAACCATGTTGCTTCCCTAGAGAAACTTCTGTTGTGGGGCTTAGCTCTCCCTATTAGGAAATGCTTCTTGTGCACCACTATTTCTGGAAAGCTCCAGCCTACCCTCTGTTCATGGTTTTCAACCATTTACCAACCCTTTCCTCTTGAAATTACCTTTCATTTACTTATAGAGCTGAAAGAAACCTTAGATGTCCATTAGTCCAATAGTCCTCTTTAGACTAATGAGGAAATTAAGGTTGTAAAAAAGGTTAACTAATCTTCTCATGTTCACAACAGTGCTAATGGACAGAGACCTTGGTCCTCTGACTCAGACTCAGCTCCATTTCTAGGGAAACATATTTATCTATTTACAGTGTTAAGTGTGTTTCTTAGAGGCAATCCAAATGACATGGCACAATTGATGAGTTTGGAAATTTCCAAACTACATTCTTTTTGGAGAAGAAAATGTCTAGGTAGACTCTAGTAGTAGAAAAAGCCTATGTAGATTATCTGGTATTTGAATTTTGTTTGGGTTAATTTATGAAGAAGAAAGAAAAAACATAAATTGTCAAAATGAAACATACTTTTCTTTTTGTGCTGTTGTTGGAAATGTAGGTTAAATTAGTCTACAAGAGAAAAGGAATTCATTTAGTTCCTAAAAACTTTTCTCCTTATTGCTATTACTATCACCTATAGGAAGAAAAATGAATGCAAGTCAGCTTGAGAATTATTAAGAGGAATCGGTGTCTTAAGGTATGACCAAACCCCATCTTACCAAAGTAGAAACTAGGAAAGTGCCATGGCCTGAGGTTAGGAAGACCTGAGTTCAAATCTCGCCTCAAGCATTTACTATGTGACCATGGGCAATTCACTTAACCTTGTTTGCCTCAGTTTCTTCATCTGCAAAGTGAGCTAAAAAAGAAAATGGCAAACCACTCCAGTATCTTTGACAAGAAAAACCCAAATGAAGTTTTTCAGTCAGACATAACTGAAACGATTGAACAACAACGCCTTAATAAAAAGCAAGATTTAGATCATAAAACTCATATTATAACAAAGAGAAGGAATTTTCAAACAAAGAAATGATAAAGATTAACAAGAACATGTTAATTAATAACATGTTAACAACATGTTATTAACATTAATAACAAAGATCCCAAAGGCATATGTATTTCCTTTAAACTTGTAGTATTTCACCCAGTGTCCTGTTTCTTCCTTTTTATTCATTCCTCTTCTAACCACATCAACTTTTTTATGCCTATCCTTGTTTGAGAGCAAGAGTTCTTCATTCCCTTGATGTAACTCCTTCTCTTTCATTCCTCCCTTATGATGTTTCTAGATTCATAACTAAAAGTAAGATATGTCTCTAGCTTTTGCAGATTATTTTAAACCAAAAAACTTTAAGATAGTTATACTCCTGCCAGAATGATTTTTTTAAATACATAAAGTCATGTCATTTTTCTACTCAAAAATCTCCAGTGATTCCATATTGCTTACTTCATAAAATCTAAAGTCCTTCACCTGGCATTCAATGCCTTCCACAACCTGTTATGTTACCTACATAGCCTTATCTCATATTAGATCTAAATCTCTATCTAGCTGTCCCAGGGATCATAATGCAGAGGTTCAAATTTGGTTTCATAGGTACATTGAGACTTGATATGACAGGACTCATGACAAGAAATATATCAATATGTTACACTAAGCAGTACCATGTTAAGGACCACGCCATGTCTAAGTTTTATTTTCCTAACCACTTAGCATAGTGCTTCACACAAAGCTCATTTTCACTCACAAACAAAATATGGGCTTATTGAACTGAACTTAATATTGAAATTTGTAAGAGGAAGTATAATTGACAAATAGAGACAGAACCAATTCTCTAAGCTGTGTCATCATTGGACTTAAATGGGAGCTTTGATATAGTCTCTCCCAGTCTCTTTCTGTCTCGCTAAGTCTCAATTTCTCTCTCATTTTCTAATTTTGCAGATGTTGCAGTTAATTTCATAGAGAATAGATCAACAAGGTCCTAGAAAAGCATGCTTACTAATCTGTTGTATTTTCACAGAAATATTTCCTTTTTTTGTCCGTATATTCTTACACAGATTTGTATCTGATAAATATTACATCATCTTTCTCTTATGGATCTTGTTCCCTTCATTTTCTTCCTAGTTTTCTTTTCTTCTTGCCTTTTCATGTCATATAAGTTGCTGCTAGAAATTTAAAGCTAAGTTACTCATGCAGAGTAGTTATCTGATTGGACTAATTTCCTATTTTGATGAATAATGATTTGCATACTTGTCATTGACCTAAAATTTATTCAAAGTGATCAACGTAGAGTTAATTCTATATGCTTTTTATATATACATACATACACATATATACACACATACACACATATATACATATATGTATATATCTCTGTGTGTATATATGTGTGTGTATGTGTGTGTGTATATATAGATACAAACACATTGTTGTTTTCAAGAGAAGAAATTGGGGTAAGTGTGAATTGGGGTACATATGTCCAACAGAAGACTCTTAGAAAGTGTATAAATAAAGTGCTTTTATGATTGATCATGCTGACTGCAGGCAGGCACAATTACTGGACTCTGACCAGCCTTGAGTTCATACAGATACTACAAGTTTTTTAGTTAATGTAGCTACTGTATTGCTACCCCCTGAATCAACTGCTCTGGACAATGCTTAAAACTTACCCTGTACTGTCTGATAGCTGCCAACACCCATTTTCCCTATATGTTTATCTGTGCTACTTGTAGCAAGTTCCTGTTTTGTTACAGAATCACAAGATATAAGACACAAAACAGACTTTCATCTTTAAAACAATTTCATAGCCTGGTCTCAATTAATTCTTCTAGACTCATACAGAGTTCCCCTTCCTGCACTCTATGATTTAGATAAATGGGAATTCTCTCTCTTCTTAATGTGATACTGCATCACCCACCTCCTGCCCTTTGCACAGGTTATCTATCACACCTGGAATTTCAAGCATGATCTTTCCCATGAAGATTTTCGTGACTTTCCACAACTTTTCCTCTCACAAATACCTTGTGTTTCTTTAACACTTTCCATATATTTGCATTTATTAGTTTTATATTATTAGAATGCAAGCTTCTTGTGAGCAGGGATTATTTCATTCTTGGTATTTGTATCTACAGGATAGGTGGTATAGCAATAGAGCACTGGGCCTGGAGTCAGGAAGACCTGAGTTCGAATCCAGCCTCAGACGCTTACTAGTTGTGTAACCCTCGGCAAATCACTTAACCTGTTTGCCTCAGTTTCCTCATTTGCAAAAATGACCTGAAGAAGGAAATGACAAACCACTCCAAAAGATTTACCTAGAAAACCCTAATGGGGCCAAGATCTGGGTCAAGCATGACTAAAATAACTGAACAGCAAAGAACTTGTAATTCTGGCACCTAGTATAGTGCCTGGAGAACAGTAGGCATTTAAAAAAAATGCTTATTGATTGAGTGGAGTGATGATTTAAATACACTCCCTCCTTTCATCTGACTTTTTAAATAAAGCCTTTCTTGATTGTTTCCAACTTTCTAGTCCCTTCTCGTCTTTAATTATCACATTTTATTAGCTTATAATTATTTATATTTACCATCCTTATACCAATTCTGTATATATTTAAATATGTTCATGTTGTCTCCTTTCGGATCATAGCACCACAATCTATTTTTTTAAATTACAAATGAGCAACAGAAGTGACATTGGTGAACAGTTACAACATTTTCTTTCAGAAGTTAACCTAGATAAATTGTTACAGTAAACAGACAAACCATAAGGTTTAGAAAACACCTCAGTTAGCAAGCATTTGACTCGCTTGCCAAATGGAGAAAGATGGTTGTCAAAGTCAATGTTGTGTTAATGTATAAACTCATCTGTTAAATATTATAGAGAAAGTTAATAGGCAATTATGATTAATATTGTCTCATAAAGCAGAGATAATGAGTGAGGATAAAACTAGTCAAAAGAAAGCTCAGTTAAGATATTCAACTAAACAAAGTCAGCTCAAGGGGCTTCTTGAAAATGGAAATAAGGCTACAAACAGAAGAAAAATGGAAAACATTCATAAAAAATTTCAACATTTTTCCCCTGCCAAAAACAATAGAACCATCATGGTTATTCCTTAGCATTACAGCCTCTTAAATTAAATTAAAGACCGTGAAGGCAACCAGGTTGGATCAAGTATACATAGAGGAGATCTGTGTTGGAGTTCATTCCATTGTGAGAGTTCTGAGGGATCAGTATATAAGCTAAATGCAGGAAGGTCAGATAGATATCAAAGCATGGAAAAATATCAAATTTAAAAGTGACTGAAAGAATTTCATTAACTTCTGACCTATATGTCTTTTCTTCCATCTACACAACATCTTTGACGACCGTGTATTAAAAAAAATTGAAGATATTCACAATGAGAAGATTGATAGGCAATGAATGAGCATTTGGGATATTCCAAATAGGCTATACCTATTTACTATCTTACAAATGACTGAAAGAGCTAGAGAATATAAAGTTCTATTATACTTCCTGTTGATTAAAAAAATCAAGATAAAACAAAATGCCACCTTAAGGAGTCTTTTACAAAAAATTACTTACCCTCCATATAGGCAGCTAGGTGCAATGCATAGAGCACCAGTGCAGGAATAAGGAGGATCTGAATTCAAATCTCACCTCAGACACTTGACACTCACTAGCTGTGTGACCTTGGGCATGTCACTTAACCCCAACTGCCTCATCCTGAGTCATCTCCAGTCATCCTGATGAATGTCTGGTCCCTGGATTCAGGTGGCTCTGGAGGAGAAGTGAGGCTGGTGACCTGCACAGCCCTCCCTCACTCAACACAAAGTCAAGTGCAAGTCATGTCATCATTTCTCTGGTCTTCTTCGGCAACGAAGGACAAACACACACAAAGATCATCTGGAATTCCTTGGAAGATTCCACAACATAAATAACTCTAATCACTAATTCTGATAACAAACATTAGACAAGTCATGAAATAAAGTACTCATCAAAATTCATTGAAAAGCTATTCATCACTGTGATGGGGAAGATTTAGTGTAGCATATAGGTCAAGAAAATATTTCTTGTGGATCCTCCAGATGTTTCTGTTCTCAGATGATATTGTGTTGATTACCTTAAGATATCTCAGAGGCTCCCAGAAGAGCCCCATAATCACACAAAGGACTTTGTCTTATCCATCCACACAGGAAAGATGAAATGAGTGAGGATGCATTATTGCCTGGATTTCAAAACACATTTCTTAGAATGAATATAGACCTTGTCCTATACAGGATTTTTCCAACAATAGTTATCCGAGATAAATAAAAGTGAAGGAAAATAAGCTGGAATCTTATCTTAAAAGGAGGAGGAGAGTGGTTTTGAATGTTTTCAGGAAATTTTCAAGGATTTTTTTTTTTTACTGACCTCAAACTTACCATCAAAACAAAAGCCTATCTTTCCATAAAAGCCAGTTTACTGATACTATTACATAGTAGGAAGCCCCCAAATGCAACTTCCTCTGAAAAAAATAAGTATCCCTTGGAGGACCATGGAAAGTCATGTGGTAGATGTGAAAATGTTGCAACTTATAGCAAGGAAAAACTCCAAAGACCAGGTATAAAGGATGTCATCAATAATGACATGCAACATGAAACATCTAGTTATGTGGTGAGAGGGATAGATGACTGGTGAGCACCTAGAGTGCTCCTCTGGTGTTCTTGAAATGTTGAGGGAAAGAAAGAGCAAGCCTTAACACAATGGGTAGTCCCCTGTGGTGAACTTTCAGGGACATGTGGATGAAAGTCATCCACAATGACAGGCATAGATGGGTCATGATCTGCATTACTGAAGGGTATCCAGATCACTGAGATAATAAACAGAGATTATTTGTGAGTTCATGTTTTCTCTTCCGTTCGATTATAAGCCCCCTAAGAGTAGGGATTGTAATTCTCTGTATCTGTATCCTAGCATCTAGCACAATGTCTGGCATGCAGAAGGTACTTAGTAAAGGCTTATTTATTTACTTACTTCATTTAGTGTCACCTCTTAACTGTCACCCAGAAGAATGAGCTTTCCTCAAGGAACAGGGAATACTTGATAGCATTTTCAGATTTACAAAGCATCTTGTATATGTAATTTCATTTGGTTCTCAAAACACCCCTGTGAGATAAGTGCTCATTTTATAGATGAGAAATCTGAGACTGGAAGAGAGTAAATGTGTTGCCCAGAGTCACACAACTACTAAGTGCATAAGATGATGATTAGAATGTAGGTCTTTCTCCCTACAAATTCAGTGCACATCTGTCTACTACACTAAAAGCCATTTGTCTGAAGTCTCCCACTTTGGTCTTGGGTGGATTGGGAAATAGCTATAGAGTTGATAAAGATTTCAGAAGGTCTGAGAGACACGGCATGGATGACCTACTAACTTTATGAATGAATTCAACAAGTCTCCATTTCCTCTGGTGCTGAGAATTTGAATGAACAATTCTAGAAAGACTGAGGAGGTATCCCAAGAAAACAAAGTGGAATTCTAGGAATTCTAGTCTTTGAGAATAACTTAGTTCAACTCCCTTATCTTACAAATGAGGAACCTAAGACCTGGAGAATTTAAGCAACTTGTAAAATATCAGAATAAGGAATTGAGCCCAGGTACTATGGGTTCAGATGTCGAGAGAGTAATTATTTTATGACATTTGGGTTAAAAAGCATCAAGTGTGTAAATTCACAGTGAGGGAGCTATGTCTGGGAACTACTTTACCTGGAAGAGACTTGAAGGTCTGAGGTACATGAAAGCTCAATATGAGAGATTGATATGATAATATGACTGGTACTAGCTTACAACGCATTAACAAAGTATGGTGTCCATGACAAGGTAATTTAGCATCTCTCTATACAATGCCCATATTAGATCATAGCAGTTTAAGGTACTACATTTTAAGAGGGGTATTGGAAAAAAAACCAAACATAGGCTGACGAGAGAAAACATTTGTTCAAGGGAACAGATAAGGAAATAAGGATTTTTTATCCAGTGAAGAGAACACAGAGAAAGGAAAGAATGGGAGATGACTATCTTTAAATATTTGAAATTCTTTTATTTGAAAGATGCTACGACTATAATAATAAAAATAGTGATATTTATATGGTGCCTACTGTGTGCCAGTACCGTGCTAAGCACTTTACACATATTATCTAAATTGATCCACAAAAAATCCCTAAAAAGTAGCTGCAATTATTACCCCTATTTTACAGATAAGGAAACTGAGGTGAACAGAAATGAAATTAACTTGTTTTTGACCACACAGCTAGTAAGTACCTGAGATTGGAATTGAACTCAGGTTCTCTTAACTCCAGACCCAGTGCTTTATCCAGTGGATCACCTGGTTATCTAAGAGTAAAAAGGGTTGCCTTTAAAGGTAGTGGTTGACCCTACACTTGATGTCTGAATGACCATTTTCCATGTATCTTTTACAGAGGATTCTTGTTCACCCAAGACTGTACTAAATAGTCTCTGAATTCCTTTATATCTAGGAAGTCAGAGACTGAAAAATTTCACCATAATACAATGCAAAAATGTCCTAATGGTGAGAATTTTCCAACAATGAAACAGGCTTACTTGTGAGTTTTCTCATATTAAAAATATTAAAGGAAAGGCAACTTTCAGGGATATTCTAGAGATAATCACCATGGTCTCTCCTGACTCAGTTTACTTCTCTATAAATTGAGGACATGAGTTGATGATCTTTAAAGTCTCTGCCATCTCTAATAATTAGTCTGATTCTAGGAATTATCAAAAGAATTATCTGTGGTCATGTGGAACTATCAATTCATTTGAAACGTATAGGAACTCCCAGCAATTCCATCTTCTTACTACTGATTTCCAAAAATGCATTATGGTCTTACAGCAATGATTTCATTTACAGGCATTTTTTCCCCTCAAACAGGACGTTTTGCTTCACAACAAATAACTTCTGCTAACCAGAAGAAAAATTACAGAGCAGCAAGGAACTAGAGGAATCAAAAGCCATGCCCAACAGCATAAAATATGGAAGTGTCTCTTTGGAAAAGTAAAAATAATGAAAGATATAAAAGAATGCACACTACAACTAAGTATGATAAACAAGACAAAGTGGCGGGGATGATAAAATGGTCGAGGGAACAGCTTTCATAAAACAATTGGTTGCATAAACAGAATTAAATGTAACAAAAATAAACTGCAAAAACAAACTTATTGTCATTTTGATTTTTGTTCCCATGGATAGTGGGGCTAATCGTTAATAGAAGAAACAAATCTCTATTGCTATTTTAAAAACAGGATAGGAAGAATGTGCGCTTCCACAGAATTGCCCAGTTCCACAGTGGCAAAGTTAACATCAGCACATGAATTATTTCACATTGGCAGCTACTTTCTTAAACCATTAGGAGAAGAGCAGCATTATAGAAAGTAGTACAATGAAGAAAATGACTACTTTCCTCTAAATCAATCATTTATGTTTCTTCCTTAATGTTTTATGAATTTATCACTAGCATTAATATCATCCCTGGTAAGGGAATATGGCTCAGTTTCCAGGATCCCTGCAGTTTTGTCTCATACCACCACAAGTCCAAGTCCAGAATGGAGTTGAAGGCTTCCAGCCCATCCTACTGCATCATACCCTGCAGCACCCTCTTTACCTCTGGCCTCTCTTGCATGTCCTTGCTTTCCAACTCAGAGAGGGACCATAACAAAGAATTACAGAGAATTTAAATAATGGGGAGATTTAGAGAGACCTGAAAAAAATGTTGCTATATCATGACAGGGAACAAAGGGGGAGCACTAAAAATTGAGGTAACTCTAAAGGATGCCCTTTGTGGGAGCCCTTCTGACTGCCCAGCTTGTCTATGTTCATGCATGAATGGAAATGGATGGGGGAAAAAGAGGAGGTGGGAAGAAAAATGCCCGAGTGATGTACAACAAAGGAAATAATGAGTGACATTTACATAGAACTGCTTAAGGTACACACAAAATGCTTTAGATAAATCTCTGATGAGTTAGTTTGAGGTTCATATTAATACTGGGTGATAGGTGCTGCAGGTATTACTATCCATGAGAAAACTAAAGTCCAGCAAGGCTAAATGACTTGACAGGGTCACACAGCCAATACATATCAGAAAGGGCCTTTGATCCCAGGCCCTCCTAATTCCAGATGCATCATGCCATGCTGCTCCCTGATAAAGTAAAGGATAGGGCTAGCATTTGGCAAAATGGTGAAAACCTTGCTAGAGTCAAATCTATTTTTCTTTCTATGAAGAAATAGAAAACAACTTATTTAATTTGAAAATGGGACTTGATAGTTTTCAAGATAAAATGTCACTCATTTTGGAAATGACCAGAGAGTAAGACCTGAATCAACTTGTTTTCCCATAGGTAGTATTTAATATGCATAATTCTATTGCTGATTTACAAAAACTTTTTTTAATCTAGCCATTTCCTATTTTTCTTGTTTTTTCAAACAATCACTGCCTCAAAGACCATCACACACACACACACACGAGAAAAAACATATTTAGCATTTTATTGCTTTTGTGATAATTTCTCTGGATCACATTTCAGTGCTGTATTTTAAAATAGTTTCTCAATCTCTCTATTCAGACCCACTTTTTAAAATATGGAAAATACACATGTAAAAATATGGGGCTCTAAAGAGCAAATCTAGCATTTGGGAACATTGTTTACATGACTGGCATTTCAAATGGTTATCACAAATTCTCAGCGGCAACACTTGCCGGCTGAACATCCTAAGTGCCCTGGAACAGACAATGATAACCTCCTCTGACATGACGAATAAGATGCATTCCGTTTTTAATGGCTTTTGTGATTTTCTTATGTGAGTGGCATATTATGGAAAAATCCCTCCTAGTCCTTAGTGCTTGGAAGCCAGCATTTCCATGATTATTCCACATTAGCTCTATTTGCTGATTTGATGACTAAAGGCCTAGTGGCCAGATGCAAATTCTGCTTTCTGATGTTAATCTAACAAGCAGAAAAACTGTGAGCCTGTCAGTTCCAGTCAAGGGCTTGGAGGAATCATGGAGAATCATTTTGAAAAGTACTGGCAAAATCTAAGCAAGATGTTGTAATTCTGTGATATGAAGTTCTTAACCCTGAGAGAGAACATTCACAAGAGGAAAAAAGAAAAAGGGCATGATTTGTGTGCTACCTTATTAGAAAGACTTGAGTTCCTTCTCGGTCAAGAGATGTTGATAAGTATAAAATGCTACTTGGTTCTCCTGTAACAGTCACACTTTTACAACCTGAGCTAAGTGGCTCAGTAGGAAGCGAAAACTGGCTCTTGAATCAATGAGTGATTTCCGTGAAATGACTTGATAGCTCCCAAACAAGTAAAAAAAAAAAATCTTCCTCAGGATAGACCTATTATTTAAGAAGAATAGTTTTAATTGCATTAATAGAGATGTCCATATTTTTAAAACTATGGGCTGAGAAGATTTGGCAGTACTATAAAGAATAATTGTTAAAATTAATATTCAGGTCCATAATGTGTAAATATGACAGTAAGAAAAGACTTAGAATTAAATCCGTCTTGTCCTGGAGATGGGAGGAATTTCAATTATGTTTGAATGGAGCCTGCATTTATCTGAGGAAATATTCTATAGAGTTCAAGTGCCATCGTATTTCTAGGTCTTAAATACAAAAGAAAGAGCTTGAGAGGTAGGTTCCTGAAACTTAGATTAATACTTTAAAATATGACCTCTCAACTACTTGGGTTTTTCTTCTTAAAATTTTCAACTCAGTATTTGTGGTTTTGAGAAATCAAAGATATTGAAAATAACTGAAATTGATTTCATAAGGCAGGTTTGTGAGTGTTTCTAACCAAAGGATCTAAAATCATAACAAATAACTGGGGAGGCATGCAGACCTTATTTTATGCAAAAATATGTTCCTAAACAGTGGCAATTAAAATAATTTTCCCTTTTAAAGTCTATTCAGTGGCCAACCTTAGGGACATGGAAAGCAGTGTCAATCTAGTTTGCAACTCAAGATATAGACAGAAGGCAATAGAGTGCTGATTGGGTAAGATGCTCTCTCTAGTGAGGGAGACCTTTTTAGCTAGTACTGAAGCCTTGGGGCCTCTAGTGAGGGAGACCTTTTTAGCTAGTACTGAAGCCTTGGGCCCTCTAGGTCCTCAAGTGCGGGGACTTCAAATCCAAGCTTCACAGAACAAATCTTGAGGACCTAGAGGGCCACATGTGACCTCAGATTCCCTACCACTGCCTTGGGGAAAGGGTTGGGTGAGAAAGGTAATACAAGTTAGCTAGCATTGACACTGGGGATTGGGTCAGGGTCTGTCCAAGTACAGGAGGGAAAGAGAGATAGCTGACATTTATATAGTGTTATATGATTTGCAAAACACTTTGTGTATATTATCTCACTGGAACTTCCCAACAATCCTGTGAAGTAGGTGATATTATTTACAAATTAGTAAGCCAGATTGTCCCAAATATTTTCATAAGTGAAATTGGAAGTAGTATTCAAACAAAACAGAAATGAAACATCTGCCAGTATTTTTATATTGGGCTATTTTTAATCTTCATTAACTCTGGATGCTGTATCATCAGTACCAAATGTACTTACTAGCACATATCGCTTGAGAATAGACATGGATAAAATGGAAAATGTCCAGGGAATCACAGATTGAGAGCTAAAACAACAGATTTAGATGCCATGGAACCAAACCTCCTCATTTTACTGATTAGGAAAATGAATCCCAGAGAGGATTGGTGCCTCGTCCAATTTCATAAAGGTTGCAGGTGACAGAAACAGGATTTGGACCCAGGTCCTCTGACTCCAAAGACAGTGAGATTTCCATTATATCATATTGTTGCACTTAAGATGATGTCAGGGAGGATAATTGGACCAGAACAATTATATAAAGAAGAATTCTATTCTTGTGGTGACAATTTGAAAGGTATTTATTGAGGAACTAGTTTTCAGTATATCTCAGAGAAAGAAATTTTTTTTAAATGGAAGTGGCCATAGAGCAAAAGATGTAAACAAGAATACACTGGCAACTACCAATGAACTTGTTTACTCTCTCATTTTAAAAAAGTTTTATGAGGCTAGTCTATGAATCCTGTTTAGGTTATCCTTGCTGAAACTGTGAAAATGGATTTTCACAGTTGAATTTTTATTAGAAACCACAGTCTTCAAAGTCTAATATATGACTAAGCAATATGAGTATTATTATCCTGCTATACCTTTTGTTTGTTAATTAACAAAAGAAAGAAAATTTGACTTTCAAACACAAGACTCAAGAGAAGCATGAAAAGGTAAACAGGAAAGAGAAATCATAAGGGACTTATCAAAGTTGAACTGTTTACATTCCTACATGGAAAGATGATAATTGTTACTCGTGAGAACTTTTTCAGTATTAGGGTAGTTGGAAGGAATATATATATATATATATAAAATGTGTGTGTGTGTATATATATATATATATATATATATATATATATATATATATATATATATATATATATATATATATATATATATACATATATGACACAGGGTGAGTTGAATATGAAGGAATGATATTTAAAAAAAAAATTAAGGGATGAGCAAGGTTGAATGGGGTAAATTATCTCACATAAAAAAGGGAAAAAAAGTTTTTATGGTGAAGGTGACTAAGGGGGAGGTGAGAGGGAATGAGTGAACCTTACTCTCATTGGATTTGGCTTAAGGAGGGAATAGCATACATACTCAATTGGTTATGGAAATCTATCTTAATCTACAGGAAGTTGGGGGGAAGGAGATAAGAAGGGAGGGAAATTTTGGGGAGGGGATAATCAGAAGCAAACACTTTTGATGAGGAACAGCTTCAAAAAGAGAGAATAAAAAATGGGGGGATAGGATGGAGGGAAATATAGTCTTTCACAATATGATGTTTATGGAAGTGTTTTGTATGACTACACATGTATAACCTATATCTAATTGTTTGCCTTCTCAATGAGGATGGGTGGGGAGGGAGAAAGGCAGAGAATTTGACACTCAAAGTTTTAAAAATAAATGTTAAAAATTGTTTTACATGCAACAATATACAGGAAATGGAAGAGAGAAATCTATCTTGCCCTACAGGAAAATAGAAGGGAAGGGGATAAGAGAAGGGAGGCAGTGATAGAAGGGAGGGCAGATTGGGGAAAGGGGTAATCAGAATGCATGTTGTCTTGGGGTGGGGGAGGGGACAGATGGGAAGAAAATTTGGAACTCAAAGTCTTGTGGAAGTAAATATTGAAAACTAAAAATAAATTACTAAAAAATCAAAAGAAAAAACATTAAAATTGTGGAACAAAATGAATCTTTGAGGAGCGATGGTACTTTCCATTGTTAAGATCATTAAAGATTACATGATGGATACCATCTTAGAGGTGACTTTGAAAGGCACCATGTTATTGTAGACAATTACCGAGTATGGAGTTGGTTGTGACCTGGCCTTGAATTCCATCTACAATACTAACTATATACCTTATACAAGTCAGAGACCTATCCTCTCTGAACTTCATTAGTTAAATGATGATAATATCTGTAATAAATGACTCAGAAGTCTGCTGTGAGGGTTAACTGATATGATGAATACAAAACAAGTTTTTAAACTTTAAAGCATTATTAAAATATCAATTATGGTTCTTGTTCAAAGATCCTTTGGGTATCAGCCTCAAATAAGGACATAAAATGAGGAGACATATGCTTGACACAAAAGAAAAATAAAGCAGTTGAGGATGATGAATGGGTATTGTCCATATGCCATATAATGGTGTGGGCAGCCCATAGGGTTATTTCATCAGTACATATTATCTTGGGTAAGCACTATGGATAGATAATGAGCTAGACACAAACTGTAATAGGAGGGAGATCAGGCTAAATTGCATCTAAGAAGCTTGCTTTCTCAATGACTTTTAGCATTTTTTTTTTTTTGGCTACACAAGTTCTTTTTTATTTTTATTAACACCAATATTCTCATTGTGATCATGTACGGTGATGAATCATAAAAGACTACAGCCTCAGATAAATCAAAATTATTGGTGAACGAAAGGGCAATGGAAAGACTTAAGGAGGCTGTAACAGGTTGTCAATTATGATATACATGTGTTAAGTGGAATAAAAAATTAACTGAGGCCATGTATGACTGGAATGGGAACTGGACCACAGGTGACTGAATATGACATAAAAGAGATTGACAATATGAGTGCTGCCCTGTTAGGACTATGTATAAATATAAAAACCA
The DNA here is from genome assembly GCF_028372415.1 of Notamacropus eugenii. Taxonomy (NCBI): domain Eukaryota; kingdom Metazoa; phylum Chordata; class Mammalia; order Diprotodontia; family Macropodidae; genus Notamacropus; species Notamacropus eugenii. Next base: position 312,112,196 of record NC_092877.1, on the reverse strand, counting down.
AAAGAACTCTGGGTATTAGAGAATTTATGGAAAGATATGGACAAGAATCTCAGGATGAAAAGATGAGCATGGGTTGTGATTTATGCTCATGGAAGCAGTACCTTTCATTTGTAAGGTCACAGATGAGTAAAGAATTGAAGTATTCACTCATGTATCCAGAATGTACTTTGTGCTAAACATTTTCAAGCAGAAAAATCTCTTGCACTCTTAGTAATATCTTTTAAGTACTGAATATGGTACCTTTAATATATACCATTAATAAAAAAAGCAAACTGTATGCATGTATGGAGGGAAGGTAGAATAGGAAGACTGTACATATATACATCCTCTTCCTTCCATTTTTCCTCTTTTCTTCTTTTTCCTCCTCTCCTCCCATTACCCTAGGACATGGTTTCACATTTTTGTTGGGGGATGGAGTATCATGGACCTTTGTGGCAGTCTGGTAAAGTTTATGGATCCCTTCCTACAATGATGTTTTTAAATACAAAAAAAATGCCTAGGGTAACAAAGGAAATTAATTATACTGAAATAGTTTGTCACTGTGTCATCTATCTAAAACAAATTCATAGATCTAAGGCTAAGGACTCCTGCTTGAGAATATAAATTTCTTGAATATGTGTATTATTTCACTTTTGTCTCTGTATCCCAAACTCCTGGGACAGTTCCTGGGATGTAGAAGGCATTTCATACATGTTTCTTGATTATTATATGATTCTTATTTCTTGTTTTTTGATTCTTAGTAGTAGAGAGTAGAGATTAGATATAAGACAGGACTGGCAGAATCAAGTATAAAGTTTCGTCTCTTATACAATCAGTCAAGGAGGAAAACAAAAACCTAGAATTACAGCAAATAATGTCCATTTACCTCAGGTCCCTTCCATCTATCCCTACACAAGCCCTCTTTTCCTTATTTCTCCACATCTCCTAAGATCTCATAGAGTTCAGTCAAATAAAGAATCATGGCTTTGCGGAAAAAAATCTCTATAGGATTCTACTATATTTAATGATGTCAACAAACAGTTAAATTCACTGAGGGAGCTCAATATTTTGAAAAGATTCCTGGAGAGAATCATTTTGTAAAAGGAATGATACATTTTGTAACATCAATAAAGACTTTCTTGGACACTTAGATGGATCTGTGGTCTAGTAATTCTTCCAGCTTTGCTGAATGTAACCAATACATGCCAGGCATATGAGACTACTATCTATAGCATCCCATAAACCAGTCAATAAATCAATAACTAAATCAACCAGGAAGCATTTAATATGGACTGGTTGTGCAGCCAGTGTGGCAAGGGGTTTTCCTCCAAATCTCCTTATGTTGCAGGGATACTAATTTGTTTTGCAATTTGGGCAGGGCTTATCTCCACAATTCATCTTAATTACCTACACAGTATCATATGAACAATTATTAAAATAGAAGAAGCTAGGTGGCACAATGGATAGCAGGCTAGACTTAGAGTCAAAAAGACTTGACTCCAAATTCTGCCTCAGACACTCATTAGCTGTATGACCTTGGATAAGTCACTTAATTTCTCTCAGTCTCCATTTCCCCAGCTACAAAATAAGAATAATATCACCTGTCTTACAAGATATTGTTAAAGACTGAATGATATGATATATTCAGTGCTTTGCAAATCTTAAAATTTTAAATAAATACTAACTAGTATTACTAAAATTATCTCCAACCACTTATGTAATGCTCTCACTAGATAATGTATATGTACTAAAATATCCTCCACCAGTATGCTAACCTGCTAAACCTTCCTTGCAGTTTATAAAAGGAGCAGCCAGTCAATATAGTGGTTAGATTGATCTGCTAAGATTCCATAGAGTTGTTCACATTGAGAGAGGATCATCTACCACAATGACAGGATAACACAAAAGTAATACTCATCAGCCAATTACATGGTTTGCTAAGGGATCTTTGCATAATTTTTCTTATCCTAATATTATCTTTTATGATACCACACTTGAGAAGCGGTAGAGCCAAGATGGCCGAGTAGAAAGATGCACATTACTAGCTCTTCCCCCACAGCCCAAAAAATACCTGTAAAGAAAGACTCTCAACAAATTCTAGAGCAGCAGAAGCCACAGAACAACAGGGTGGAGGAGATTTCCAGCCCAGGGTGACCTGAAAGGCTGACGGGAAACATCTGTTGCACCAGACATGGAGCAGAGCCCAGTACAGCCTTGGCCATGCTGTGAGGCTCTGGGAGGAGGACCCGAGCAGGCCTGGGGGCAGAATCCCCAGTCGCAGAATCCTCAGTTGCAGTTCCAGCAGTTTGCAGATCCTTCAACCCACAGGCACCAAAGGTCAGTGAGAGGGTTTTTTCAACTGGCCAACAAGGGAGAAGGACCTTCCCATAGCTCCAGCCAGAGCCCACATCTGGTGGGCAGCAGCAGCTTCCACAGCAGCCCCTACAGCAGCCCACATTCATTGTTGGATTGAAAAACTCCTGGGGGCACTGAGCAGCTGACTCTTACCTCAGCCCTGTGTAGTGGCCCTGCCTCTAGCTGATCTTTATCTCACACTGAATGGTGACCCTGCCCCCTGCAGCTTATCTAAATCTTAGCCCCCAGTGCTGGCTTGGCAGAATAGGAGGCTAGGTGATTGCGAAGACAAAACTCTATTACTCAGATTCTGGGCACAAAAATTTCTACTTGCTCCCAGAACAGTGTATACACCTGATTGTATCACCTTGGAGGAACTGAGATCTTACAGACCCTCAGAGTATACCCTACTCTTGACAAAGGACCCAAAAGTCAAGTAACTGGTTGGGAAAATGCTCAAAACAGGGGGAAAAAATAAGACTATAGAAGGTTACTTTCTTGGTGAACAGATATCTTCTCCTATCCTTTCAGATGAGGAAAACAATGCTTACCATCAGGAAAAGACATAAAAGTCAAGGTTTCTGTATCCCAAACATCCAAAATAAATATTCAATGGTCTTAGGCCATGGAAAAGCTCAAAAAGGATTTTGAAAATCAAGTAAGAAAGGTAGAGGAAAAATTGGGAAGAAAAATGAAAAAGATGCAAAAAAATCATGAAAAATGGGTCAACAACTTGCTAAAGGAGACCTAAAAAAATGCTGAAGAAAAGAACATCTTTAAAAATAGGCCAACTCAATTGGCAAAAAAGGTTCAAAAAGCCAATGACGAAAAGAATGCTTTAAAAAAGCAGAATTAGCCCAATGGAAAAGGAAGTTCAAAAGAAAATAGTTCTTTCAAAATTAGAATGGAACAGATGGAAGTTAATGACTTTATGAGAAACCCAAAAATCACAAAACAAAACCAAAAGAATGAAAAAATGGAAGATAATGTGAAATATCTCATTGGAAAAATAGCTGACCTGGAAAATAGATCCAGGAGAGATAATTTAAAAATTATGGGACTACTTGAAAGCCATGATCAAAAAAGAGCCTAGATATTATCTTTCATGAAATTATCAAGGAAAACTGCCCTCACATTCTAGAAGCAGGGGGCAAAATAAATATTGAAAGAATCCATCAATCACTTCCTGAAAGAGACCCAAAAAAAGAAACTCCTAGGAACACTGTGGCCAAATTCCAGAGTTCCCAGGTCAAGGAGAAAATATTGCAAGCAGCTAGAAAGAAACAATTTGAGTATTGTGGAAATACAATCAGTATAACACAAGATCTAGCAGCTTCTACATTAAGGGATAGAAAAGCATGGAATATGATATTCCAGAAGTCAAAGGAACTAAGACTAAAACCAAAAATCATCCACCTAGCAAAATTATAATTATTGATTATAATTGATTATAATTATAAGGAAGCATATTATAATTATATATATATATATATATATATATATAATTATAAATGATTATAATACTTCAGGGGGAAAATGGTCTTTCAATGAAATAGAGGACTTTCAAGCATTCTTGATGAAAAGACCAGAGCTGAAAAGAAAATTTGACTTTCAAACACAAGAATCAAGAGATGCATGAAAATGTAAACAAGAAAGAGATTTCATAAGGGACTTACTAAAGTTGAACTGTTTACATTCCTACATGGAAAGACAATATTTATAACTCTTGAAACTTTTTTTAGTATCTGGGTAGTTGGTGGGATTACACACACACACACACACACACACACACACACACATACAGAAAGAGAGAGAGCACAGGGTGAGTTGAATAGGATGGGATCATATTTTAAAAAATGAAATTAAGGGGTGAGAGAGGAATATATTGGGAGGAGAAAGGGAGAAATGGAATGGGGCAAATTATCTCTCATAAAAGAGGCAAGTAAAAGATTTTTCAGTGGAGGGAAAAAGGGGAGAGGTGAGAGAAAAAACATGAAGTTTACTTTCTTTACATTCGACTCAAGGAAGGAATAAAATGCACACTCATTTTGGTATTAAAACCTATCTTACAATACAGGAAAGTGGGGGACAAGGGAATAAGCAGGGGGCGGAGATGATAGAAGGGAGGGCAGTGGGAGGAGGGAGCAATTTGCAGTCAACACTCTTGGGGAGGGACAGGATCAAAAGAGATAATAGAAGAAATGGGGGGCAGGACAGGATGGAGGGAAATATAGTTAGGCTTACACAACACAACTATTATGAAAGTCATTTGCAAAACTATACAGATATGGCCTATATTGAATTGCTTGCCTTCCCAATGGGGATGGGTAGGGGGGAAGTAGGAAGAGAAGTTGGAACTCAAAGTTTTAGGAACAACTGTTGAGTATTGTTCTTGCATACAACTAGGAAATAAGAAATACAAGTAATGAGGTATAGAAATTTATCTTGTCCTACAGGACAAAAGAGAAGATGGGGATAAGGGAAGGGACGGATGTTAGAAGGCAGGACAGATTGGTGATAGGGGTAATTAGAATGCTTGGTGTTTTGGAGTGGGGGAGGGAGAAATGGAGAGAAAAATTGAAACTCAAAATTTTGTGGAAATGAATGTTGAAAACTTAAATAAATAAATTTAAAAATAAATAAATAAATAAATATTTTTAAAAATGATACCACATTTGAAAAAGGAAAAAAAAATGTCAAATGAGGGAAATATCAATGGAGGGTGCTCACTTTATTGGACAACAGATTTTGTACTAGTTATGAAACTAGAATCCAATTCTTCTATAGTTGAAGAGACTTCAGACTTTAAAAAAAATGCAAGCATATTTTAAGAATATCTTTGAGGGTTCTCTGGATTTATTTATTTTTGTCTCTATAAATATTTGGGATGTTTTGTTTTTGCATGCAACATCAAATTATGCCTACAGTATTCCTAGCTACTGATGGTAGGAGGATAAACATTGCTGTTTGTGTTTTTCCCTTCTGCTATAGTTCATTTTCATGACAGCACCAAATATTTTCAGTAAAGTTTCACATCTTTCCCATTTTGTAGGAGAAGGTAAAGATAAATTTAGACAACTAATGAAAAAACTGTTGACTCCTAATTTTCTTATTTATTTTCTGTGGTATACATCAGCCTATCATCCTTAGCTTTTCTCGTACTTAAATCCTTGGGACATTAACCTACGTTAGCTAAACATGAATATAATACATTCTTATGGATTGTCCTCCATCCCCTACTAAAACAAATTCCATATATCCTTCAAGGTCTAGTACAATTTCATTCAAGATGTTTCCCTCAAACTCTCCCAACTTTCACATACATTATATTTGTATAACACTTTAATGTTTCCAAAGTGTATTAACAGACACTATCTTATTTAGTTCTTATATAAATTCAGTGAAGTAAACAAGACGATATTTTTATTCCCATTTTCCAGAGGAGTATTGTGAGAAAAACTCTCAGTTTGTAAATGGTTAGAACTCAAGTCTTCTGACACTTATTCCAGGGCTCTTCCCAATATACCACATTACCTTTTTACTGTCTCTGAATTCCTATAATACCTATGCTCTGTGTCATACATTGTGTCCCATAAATCTTATTGCTATTTTAAACTTACTAAGCTTCTTAAACTTATTAAGACAAAACTGCCCTAAGACTAGTGGGATACCCTGGATTATTTAGCATTTGATTTTAAACTGTTTCGTTTTGTCCTTTAATAAGTCAGTTAGCTTGGGTATAATGGTTAGAGAACTGGAAGTGAACACAGGAAGACCTGGAGGCAAATTTTGCCTCTGATACACACCAGATGTATGACCATGGAGAAGTCAATTTATCAGTGCCCCAAAGCAACTCCAGACTGTAAATTACAAAGGGTTGATTGATCTTTATTGGAAGAATTGGTGGATGGAGTGTCTACATCAGGATTTCCCTACACTGATGTAATTACAGGGGGATGGGAAAGCCTAGACTTATGCATCCTTGTCTGTGGTTTGAAGGAAGGGGACCTACTTTTCTCTTTCTGTTTGTTCTGCTTCTAACACAGTTGCTTCTACTCCTTGCTGATTTCCAGTACCTCCTCTGTCCTATCACAGCCCCCAAATCTATGTTTGCATGTTTAAAAGTCCATAAATTACTAGTAAATAGGTTTTGTGAAGCCAAGCAGGGTGATAGTTTCTTACCGTATCGAACTGGGGGAAAAGATGAATAGAAATTGGCTGATATTTTAATCAAGTGTGTTCCCCAAATTAAGCTGTCATTTTCCCTTCATACTTTTAAACCCTCATGTTAAATTTAAGACAAATATTTTTGTTTAATATCCTGTATATTGAATACTCCAATGACAATCATTATTTTATGAGAAAATTATTATTTGTATTCAAATACTTGATTAAAAAAATGTTCAATTCATTCTTATATGTACTTTCATTATTTGAGGCCAGTTTCTCCTCCCTAACCCCATCATCTGCTTCATACTGAAAGCCAAAGGGAAAATATTCTGTATATGAAAAACATTTAAAAGTGCATATTCAGAAATGCAAAAAGTAAACATAAGAACAAACAACCTCCACATCCCAAGATATAATTGTGAATTGAGGGGCTACCTATGATAAAGGGCTGAAGATTTCAGTGTTAAAATGAAAATGTGGGATCTCAAACATTTTCCCTGTTGTCATGGAAGTCAATGGGGAATCCCCCAGCTAGAAGGAGGCTGCCTTTAACATGCAAATGTACATCATGAATCCATGAATGAGGATATTGAGGAAGGATACAGTGAACTCCATCCAGGTGGCCTGATGACACTGAGGTAGTGTGCCAAGCTAAAGAGAGCTTTTTCAGATACAGTAGGCCAGACAGGAAAGGAACTGAGTGAGAAAAGAATGACTCCAGGAGGTTTTAAAAGAAATTCAGGGAGAGAATTAGAAGAGCCTGAATAAGCAGCCAAAAAGAGAGGGAGTAGAAAGAAAAGAAAATTCCTAGGACACCATCCCTGGAACTATAGCAAAATTGGGGAGACCGAGAGAGCTATGAAGATGTCAATGGTTTGTCCAGAAGGTGAGGCTCTAGGGCAAAATAGGAAGGTTTCTCAATCCTCCAAATCATAGAATCTCAGGACTTGAAGGAACTTCAGAGTCTAGTTCAACAATAGAATTCTCTCTAGAGCATGTCTGACTAGTGAGCATTCAAAACTTTACAGAAGGCATCCCATTTCACTTTGGAACGACTATGAATGCTATAAAGTTTCTATATTAAATACAGAGCTGCCTCTTTGGAACTTCTGGACATGAAGGCAAGGATCGTCTTTTTGTTTTTCTTGAAAAATATCCACATTATTCGTGCATTGTACAGTAACTGGCACATAGTAATGGTTAATAAATGGCTGTTGACTCCACTTGACATAGCTGGAAGATAGTTAGCCTCATCCAATACTACAGAGTGGAAGTAGGGTTGGTTAATCAGAAGAACCATCACTTCCAGTGTCAGAGCAGTTATGTGAGTGACCATAGGTTTTCCTTAGAAGCAATCATTTAGAGATACAAATCTATGCTAGATGCATTTCTGAGTTGCCTCAGTTGCACACTATTTATACCCTGACCTTTCTTCACCCTGCTGTTAAGGTGTGCTTGAACTGTGTGCTGGCTGCAGAGAGCATTGTACAGAGAAATTCACTGCGAGAGAGCAGAAAAATAGCTGATGTTTGTATAGCATTTTAAAGTTTGTGAAGTCTTTTGTATAAATTATCTATCAAGTCTCAATTGCTTTTCACAAGAATCCTGTGACGTAGATGGAAAATCTAAAGACTGAGATTACCTAACTGGCCCCAAATCATGCAACTAGTAACTATTTAAGGCAGGACTCAAAGCAAGGATTTTCAAAGTCAGAGTTTCTTCTGAGAATTTTCTCCCATTAACTTTCCTTGACTTGTTTTTTTCCTTTCCAGGCCTGTCCCTTCTAGACAGCGTTCCCTTCCCCTACTTTGGGTCACAGGTTCCTCATCTGTAACAGACAACTTTTACAAACTTTTCCAGCTCTAAATTTATGATATTATGAAATGTTAACTCTATCCCTATACCATGCCATCCCGAGAAAAGAGAAATTATAAGAAAACTGTGATCCAGGAGTATATATCGTTTTAGAACAGGAAATCTCTTCCATTAGGATTAGCCACTTACAGCAGAGGAAACACTGGGCAGGGACATGACTAGGATTCCATATCCTACCTACTTCTAACAGCTGCTAATGCTTTTTCATATTAACTTAATTTATTCTGAATATAATGTATATGTACCTAATTATTCACATATTATCTTCCCCATTAAATGTATGAACTTTGAGGGCAGGAATATACACACACACATATGTATGTATACATATGCATGTGTATATATCCAAGCATATTTGAATATATCTACATACAGTCATACATATGAATATATATCCATGTATATTTGAACATATACATGCATATACACAAGCATATACATACATATATACACAATTATGTATATGGATGCATATGTGTATGTGTGTATGTGTATATATATGCATATATATGTGTATATATGTGTATATATATGTGTGTGTATATATACACACATATATATTCATAAAATATTTGTACCCCAGGACTTAGCACAGTGCCTGTCACATTATTAGCTGATGGATCCAATGAATCCATGAAATTAATAAATACTTCTTAAACTGAGTGACGTGTGTACTCCCTCCAGTAATTCACGTCATAATTTCCTCATCCCTACTCATCCTGTGCATTTCTTGTCCACGTTTTCCAATATGAAGGCAGATCTTCCTCTAGAATGCTATATTCTGTTGGGCACCTTAAGCCACTGGACTACTCCTTTGCTATCTATCACTCGTAAAAGATCCCCTCTCCTTCTCTGATCATGTATACATGAACACATTTCTCATAAGATTATGCTTCTTATTGTGTTAAGGTATAATAAAAAATCAAATTTACCATCTCCTCTCTAAGAAGAACCCATGAGTTTTCTGTTTATCTTCTGTTTTAGTTTCTAATACAAATAACAATATTGATATAATTCATATTTTCTAGTATACCATTAACTTATTTAGCTCATGGATTATTCAGAAATTATACAGAGTACCAATAGTGAAGTTAATATTCTGAGGATGGGGAAAAGAACTGGAAATATAAGAATGTCCATCAATTGAGGAATGACTGAACAAGTTATGGTATATGATTGTAACAGAATACTACTATGCTATAAGAAAGGATGAGTTCAATAATCTTATAAAATATGGATAGAGTTGCATGAAATAATGGAGTGAAATGAGCAGAACCAAGAAAATGTTGTGTGTAGTAACAGCAATATTATTTTAAGAACAACTTTGAGTGACTGTCATTTTGACTATTATAAAAACTCAAATATGTAATAAATACCAAATTAACTACAAAAGACCTATGAAGCAAGATATTAATAAAGAGAAAGAACTAATAAATAGAAGTATGCATAGTATGATTTTATATATGTGTACCTATATTTGGGACTAAAGACAGTCATTTCTAGGGTAGTGAGGGAGGGAAGAAAAAAGGGAAAAAAGGTTACTTGATAACTTTAATATATATTTAAAAGGAATAGTAAGTTGGACATAATAGATTTGCATTTTCATGAGCAATCTTTTTGTTTTGCATCCTACTATGTTATGGAAATGTTTGATTTATTTCTTGAGTCCAGAATAAAATAAATAAATAAGGTGTAGTACTGGGGAGGGGGGAACTACTTGGTATTCATTGCATGTAGTTAGTATATACTTACATATGTACAGATTGTCTGCCCAGGAGAACAGAAGCTCCTTGAAGGCAGGGACTTTTTACTTTTGTCTTTTCTATACCCAATACAGAATGGTGTCTGGCATATAGTGGCACTTAGTAGATGTTTGTTGACAAATTGTTTTTCTTCATGAACTTAAGCTTTGATGTCATTTTGAAAACTAAAAAATTCTTTAAACATAAGACCTAATACAAATGCTCGATGCCACCATTTCTATTTTACAATTAAGCTGATGAAATTTTAGTGGTTTTCTTACTAGAAATTAAAATTCATTTTACAGAAAAAGTCCATTTTAGCCCTGATATTGAAAAGTAAAAAAAAATTGAAAGCTTTAGATTTTCAGTGATAAAAGTGATTTGTTGAAATATATAGTAAAAATTATACTTATAAATCCTAATATAAGATCAGTCAGCCATGTGCTGCCCTTTAGAAGAAATGAAAATTCCTGACAGATGTCTTTGAACTATCAGGTAATAAGAATTTTTCTTCTTTATCAAATTATGCCCTTTATTGTGGCTCAGAATCTGGTTGCAGATACACTCTTAAGACACATATGATCAATGCTCAGCCAATAACTGACTTTGTGATGGATTACCTTTCTTATTGGTAATGCAATTACCCTAAAAACATGAACCATTTGAATTTGTATTTATGTCTTTGTGCAGGATCTCCTTAGCAAATATAAAAATAATTTCCTCATGGATTATCCTAAGTACTATTTGCTTGTGTCACTTTAAAACCATACCAGAAAATGTTGACAAAAATGGAATGTCTATGACTAATGTGGAAATATGTTTAATATGATTATATATATATATATATATATATACATATATATAAAACCTATATCAGGTTACATGCTTTCTTAGGAAGGGGGAGGGGAGAAATGGAGAGAGGGAGAAAAAATTTGGAAGTCAAAATCTTATAAAAGTGAATGCTGAAAACTCTCTTTATATGTAATTGAAAAAAATAAAATACTATTAAGTGAGACAAATGAGATGTTTATGATTAGCACGCTTAGTTATCATTATCCAAAGTCTTGAGGTGCTTTGAACCAACTCTATCTGAATAAACATGGCCCTAAATGATTCTGAATATCAGAAAATTTTTTTCACTCAAAAGTCAAATTATTCAGTACACTAGAAACTTTGCAATAACAGTCTATAGTAAGGATTAAGACATTTTTGTGAAGCATTTCATTTAAGTCAAAGAAAAGAGAAACATGTTAAATCACTAATATATTTCATTGAAAGAAAGAATCCATTTGCATGAATTTGTCTGCGACCTCCAAACTGTCTCAGGATATCCAATGCACTGGGTTAATATTAATACTTGACATTTAAAGAGCACTTTAATGTTTGCAAAATACTTACTATATATGATCTCGTTTGAACCACATGATAACCTATAAGTTCAATACAATAGATATTATCTTCTCATTTAACAGTTGAGGAAAGTGAGGCACAAAGAAATTGAGTGAGCTTCACATGTAGCTATGAAGTGTCAGGTGAGATTTGCTATCAGGTCTACTGGATTTCATTATATTACATTAACTTTACTACTAACCATCTCAACGTATTCACAATTTGGGGCAATTCTTTCAGGTTGATGTACTCTGTCCATGGCGATTTGACTAAGCCCATAGAGTGGTCATAAATGCACATTTTGGGAAAGAACAAATTTTGAAATTCTAAACATTCTTAGCAGTAGAGGCTCTGACCCAAGGAGTTTGCCAAGGCCTTTTAAAAGAGAAAAAAAAAAACAAACTACCTCATCACCATTTTGCTCTGCCAAGAGTCCCATTGGCTGTATGCTGTAGCATCTCTGAGAAGGCTGGCTTAAGAGGAAATTAGGGAAGCCTAAGTGGGAAATAAGTAGGAACCATGGAAAATGTGCTGTATATTTGGAATGAATATTAATGAGATTTAGGAGAAGTTTTGGGGTGATTTGGGCACGTGATTCTATAGATTTCTATGCAATAAAAATTTTAGGACTATTTAAATGGACTAAACTCTTGTAATTTTAAAATAAAAATCAAATATGTAGAAAGGATCAATGAGGGCCTTTTGTTACAAGAGTGAGGGATAATGCGTGGATGGCCTGTAGGCTCCATTGACATAAAAGCAATGTCAAAAGACACAGAGGGAAATTCCTAGTTCGTAGGACTGCTCATGGAGCTTTTGTGGGCTGACCTGGACAAGAGTCATATAAATGAGAGGAAAGGATAGTTGTGATCTGCATTGTTGGAGGGATTACACTCCACAATGATAAGATCTCCAAGTCATCAAAGAATGTAGATAGAGGCATCATAAAAAAATCATAAATATATAATATTACCTTTAATATATCTGAGCATCTTAATTATGTGGCACAATGTAAATTTTTGGGAGGGAGGCTAGACTCATAATTTCACTAGTATAAGAACAGCCAACTATTTTGCAACTTTTAGCCTAATGGAATGCCTGGAGGACTGAGAGAGGTTAAGTGCCTTGTTGAGTCAAATAGAGCAAGTTAAGTTAATGTTAAGAGTTAGTATTTGAACTTGGATCTTCTTGACTCCAGGGACAGTCCTTGATCCACAAACCCAGTGAGTCTCTAACTTTTTGATATTAGGATTGTTTTACATTCCAAAATTGTTGACGACCCTACAGAACTATTTTTAGTATTAATATTTAAAATTTTAGTATTAAATAAGTATTAAAATTTAAACCGATAAATTAAAAAAACAATCATTAATTAATTTTAAAATAACAAAATGAAACTTATTATATGTTAATGTAAATAACATATTTTTAGAAAAATGCCTCTTTTAAAATAAAAAAGTAAAAAGTGACAGTTTTACTTTTTTTAAAATAAATCTCTTAATGTCTGGCTTAATAGAAGACAGATGGATGCTCATATCTGTTTCTGAATTTAATCTTTGTGATGTTATTTTGGGTAAGTATACGAAGAAAATTTGGCCTCCTACAGATATGTAGTTGGAAAAGGGAAGAATATTTTAATAGCCTTTACAGATAATTTTGGATATTCTTCTTTGATATAACACCAAAGCTCAACATGTGGAAGTGTTTTAAAGGTTAGTTGAATGTAAAATCTGAAATCATATCAATGAACTTTTTATACTGTTACATTAAAACTCATTGGTATATTTTCAATTTTTAATGGATCAATTACCTGTGTATGTTTTCCTAACATCATGCATTGGTCATATGGGAAATATTAGTTCACAGGGTTATGCAGATCTTCTAAATACTGATATTCTTTAATGTTACTCACATTCATTATTATCACCACTGATCTCATTAGAAAAGTCTTTGAGTATTGGGAAGATGTCAAACTCATGGTAATGGATATAAGCTTTCCAAAATTCTAATTTTCACTTGAAAGCTTGAATTTTATCACTGGCAACAAATACTGTCAGTTGTTTTCCTTGAAGTGACAGCCTCCCTTCTTTCATTTTTAAGAAAATGTCTGTAAAATACCCAAGTCTGAATAACCATGGTTTGTCTGTCAGTCATTCTCTCAAGTAAAAATGGTGCTCCATGAAAAAAAAGCAACTAATTCAGCTCCCAATTTAACCAATTGCAAAAGGGATTTTGCTCTGGACCACCTTCAGACTCTTTTATGCAGCATAAGTGCTTTATGATTACTTCCCATTTAATCACACATAATATTAAAAGGCCATGCACTCAAGGGTCAAGATTTAATAAAATGTATAAACTTTATTGCTTCATCAAGGACATGCTTAAGTGAAACTGGGCTTTTTTAAAATTGTGAGTGCATGGGGGTGTAGAAAACAATGACTTCTAGTTTAGCTTGGTGCCACTGCCTTGATTCATGCTAAGGTGACAGCAGGTTTACCGATTTCATATTGATTTTTCACCCATCAGTGCAAATGTCAGCCTAACTGTCCATGGATAAGCCGTGAGAATCAGGAAAAGAAGTGATTCAATACTTCGAATATTTTAGCACTGCTCCGGTGCCAAGCACTGACATAAACGATTGTGTGTTTTTTAAAAATGATTAGTTGGTTCTAATCCTGGACAAATATAAGCAAAACAGAAAGTCTAAACATGTTTGCAGATTTGTACGTTTGTATGGCAAAGTACAATTCTACCAAAGAGATGTTAACTCTGTCTTCAGGTTTGCAATTGAATCTTTAATTCCAGGTCATGTAGCCTCTGGAAAACTCCACTATATACTCATGAGAAAATGACAATGAAAAAGGTAAGTAATATCTTAGTTTAGTTATAAAAAATAACTTTGACCACACAATCCTCCTGAAAGGGTCTCTGGGAACTCCAGGGGTCCACAGACCACACTTTGAGAACTGTTATACTAGGCTACCCTGCCTCTGACAATTCACATATCTGTCTCTTATGCCCACTATAGACTCTAATCTCTCAGAAGTCAGGGATCACACTTGTTAGACTTACTTTGTACATTACTCAACCTAGAACTAGGAGCAAGGAGATGATTAGATCATGTTGTGAGGAAGACAAAACAAGAATTATCTATATCTGTGGCTATATTGATCTCTCTGTCATCTATATCTGTATCTCCATTTCCATTTCCACCTCTGTCTTTAACTCTATATCATCTAAACAATCTATAGCTAAAGCTACACAATAAATGTAATGAACTCTTGGTCTGTAAGAAGCAACATTCAAAAGTACAGTGATAATCATAAGGTCACTAAAAGATGCCAGATGTATGCTTTAAAGGTCTTTTGATGGAACTCTTGATAAAATAGTAACAGTAACTGGAGAATTGGTCTATTACTTCAAATAATTTTTAGTAGAAAAATGAAATAAAATTCATTTAATTGAAAATTAAAGTGCTTGCCTGACTGCAGAACACATATCCCCACTTACTGCCTAAGTGACTGATGCAGGTAAGTGGCATGGACTAGTAGGTTCCTCCTTTAAAAGCAAGATCCTAGGGATCTGAAAGGTGAAGAGGGAGAAAAACAATGGATAGAATTATTACTTTACTCTAACAATCCTCTCTGGAGAGATGAAACAAGTGAGTTCCCACCCTGTGATCTTTTATCTCACCTTTAAGAAAAGAAAACTGTAGTAGCCATATCAGCAGGAAGTAGAGAGTAACCTTGCATGCAGGAATCAGTATTCACAATTCTTCCAGTATCATATTGATAGAGAAAAAACAATTTCAACTTTCATATCAAATTTTCTCTCAGGGTTTACATATCACATGCATGCGGGGGAGTAGGTATTTATAAGACTGATTTGAGACAATATAATTTGTTGCTCCTTTCCACTTAGTATTTCACATTAAAATATCCTGACAGCCTAGATATCATGGTAATAGTAATGCTCAAATAAATGCCTGAGATGTCCTAAACTACAATACTCTCACCTCTTATTTTGTTGTATCTAATTGAATTTGAATTATAAATGATGAGAAGTTATGACAAGAAAACTATAGTGACTTTTCTTAACTCCAAAATAAAATGAATAAAGAACTAATTATCACTTCTTATTACCTTTCATCAATAAATCAGAACCTATTTGAGCATGGTATGTGCCATGTGTAGTAAATTTCCACCATCAGCTCCCACTATTAAGGGTAGACATTAGAGACACTGTGCATCCAGCAGCAGAAACATTCCTGGACTTAGTAGATAGCCAGAGATATAGATAGATGCCAATTCCAGTCCAGGTTCTAAATTTGCTAATCACATAAACTTGGGGAATAGTCATTTAACTTCTCTGACCCTTTCTCATCAGCAAACGGATATAATGGCTGTGTCCTAACTATCTTGGTTATGCAAATGAAAGTGTAATAATGTGTGGGAAAGTGCTTTGAAAATGGTGATATGTTACACAAATGTAGGATACTTATTTTATAAAAGTTAATGGAATAACCAGTAGTATACTTAAAAACACAGAGATTCCTGCTAAACTTTGGAATGGAGGGGTGGCTAAGACTTATCACCCATGATACCAAAGCAATGATCAAAAAATATGGTGTCAGTGAGGTAGAATATATATAATGGTGGCTTTCCAGAAAGCAGGAAAACATCTGCCTCCTCATGTTTCTGATTATTTCTGTGGGGAGGTGGGTTTGATGGGATGAGAGATGAGGAGTGTGGAGGTAGAGCAAAGTGCTGGAGGGGAAAATGGATCATACTGAAGCCTATTGCACTGCTATGAAGCTTCTCCAACATCGTTACATTTTAAATGTCAGTTTACTACTTCATGTGTATCCTGTCATTTAGTTAGTTCATGGATTACATTGTGCATTTATATATTAATAATAACCACAGTGTTCAGCATATCTCTGACTGTGCTACAGTTTTACTTCCTACTTTCAAAGGGGATACATGCAAGGACTAGGAAAAAGCCAAAGCACATTTTTATTGGTACGGAGCAGGGTGGTCTCCTGGTTGCTCCCTAATTTTTACTGCACTAATTGGTTATATAAAAGCAAGGAGGAGTGCAAAGGCTTGTTAGAAAAATGAGGTGGGAATTAAATTAGGGGGACATTAGGATATGTTTACATCCCTTTGAATCTTATTTAGGCAATTTGTAACCAGAAAGTCACTCTTGGGAATATTATAAATCCATGTACCTCCCTGAGGCATGGATATTATCTGTCACTCTTTCCTTTTAATCAAATGATCCATAGCATATTTCTACCCTGAGATGCTGTTGCCCTTATTTGTAGCAGGATAGGATGTTTATGAGTGAGTTGAGTTGGAAAATCTCTACTAAGTCCTCGGAGAAAATACCCTTGAGTACATGCAGAAGGCTGAATTTCCATGGACATTAGACTCCTTCCTCCCTCAACGAGAACAGAAAAATTCCAGATCACTTCACAAGCCCCTGGGTAAATGTTCAATTTCCCTTCTGAATAGTACAAATGTGTAGGCCATGCAGAAGGCGGGGTGTTCTTAGGTGCTTTTGAAATATGCTGTATTGTCTTTGTTTAGAAACACATATTATTACAGTGAAATGGGGGTGGGGAGATGAAGACATCTAAAATTCAGAGAATGCCTTCTGTTGGAAGGCATTCATTTTATAGACAAGGAAACTGAGGCCTAAAAAGGAAAAATAATCTTGCCCAAGTTCATATGTTAAGTTAGGGCCAGAGACATCTTTCAAATAACACAAATCCCTGGGCAGATTGTTTGGGCCACCATGCTTTCTACATCTTTACCACTGGCTTCCTCCCTCTTCCATGAGTTGGCTTCAGGGATATTAGTCAGAAGTTGATTTATCTAGCAGTGCTCTGTAGGATGCCTTCCCTAAAAGTAACTAAAACTCAAAACTCTCCCAAAATGTTTTCTCTCAAACTAGACATTTCATGTTCTATGATTTGTTCCTATATAATTTAGAGCTATGAGCTAAACTCATGGCGAAAGTCAAAATTTTCATTTCTTGCCTAGTCTTTCCTTCTTCTCTCCTTTCCTCCCTCACTCCGCTCCTTCCTCCCTTCTTTTCTCCCTTTCTTTCACCTTCCTTCTTTATTTCCCTCCCTCCCTCCTTCCTTCCTTCTTGCCTTCCTTCCTTCTTTTGTTTTCTTCCTGTCCACATCTTACATTATTTTTACAACTGCAGGAGAGAAACATAGAGGAACTTCTTTCAGTCTCAAATGAAGGAGGGGTAAACAGGGTCTTCAGGGATGACACAGGACCCGCATTGAAGCTTGAACGTTAACAAAAGGATCTATAGATATGGAGCAGTCAAGGACTGGGTTTCCTACCATAGGAATTACAATTCTATGTCATTTGTCACAAAGTATGGCTAGAGCAGGGATGGAGAAATGAAAGAGAGGTCAGTAGTTGTGTATTCGCTTACTTTTATATGCGCATTTGCTATGTAATAGCTATGATTTATGTAAAAGTATTAGTCTCTTCTCCAAATACTTGGGGAAAAAAACCCACAACTATTCAGATCTCAGGTATATTAAAAACATATTTTTCTCATAGTTTTTCTAATATTTTCAAATTAAACTTAAAAATGAACAATCATGGTTGACAAATGGAAGTTGGTTTATTGCTCTTTAAAAAGTACTATTAGTCACAGGTATATGGAAGTAGTTTCTAAGAGCTACTTTCCATTAGCATTGTTTGTGTAGAACATCAATCAGTCAATCAACACATATTTACTGAGAGACTACTTTGTGAAATGTACTACAGTTTATCATATTCATTTCATATCACTTAATCCACATAACTTTAACTTTGTAAGAAGCATAACAAACAACATGCTGCTGTTACTTTTTAAAAGACCAACAAGAAAAAACAAAAGGGATTAGTTTTGTTATAGGGAAAGCATTTGTGACGTCATGGGAAAGTTCTTGGAAGATGGATTGCTCCTCTGGGAGGGAAAATAGCTACAAACAGATGGTCTTGGCTAAGTGGAACTGACAGGTCCACAGGTAACAGGTTTCTTTGATAACAGAGGCATTTTAACCACTGGGGTTTTCAGCATTACCAGACTTAATTATTCCTGACGTTTTGCCTATTTCATATGCTCACAATATGATAGCCAAATATGAAAAATAATTAGACCAACTGGTAGCATAAGTCTCCATGGAAGCGATGTATGGTATGCAAAAGAAGAAACAATACTAAGGAATTGTTCCATATACATGCAGATCCATCTGTTTAAAACAATTCTGCAGAGAGTACAGGTCGAATGCTACTATAACTATCTACAAGTACCAATTCTTTTGTTTTAAAAATATGATGATTTTGCTATTTGACCTTTTCTTTAAAAATACAGTCAGCATTCTTTATTAAACTTTCTTATTCAGAGTAACATTCAAAAACTTTACAGGAATGGAAATTCAATCTGTTTTTTTTGTGGCAGAAAGATGGGGCTGGAAATCTATGAAGGAATATATAGTATTTTGCTTGATTTTTTATCTAAAATTTATATTCGAATGATGCTATATTAGTTCAGTCAAATATGCTTTAAGAATGTGTGCATTAAAAGAAAACAACTTAATGAACAAAAGTCCAAATTTACGGGACACAATTTAAGAGTTGGTTATAGCAGGACTTTTTAATTTGTATCCCCTTATCCCAATTTCCAGGCCTGCATTTCTAATTGCCTACTGGCATCTACATGCATACTTATCATCATCTCTTTTATTTTAAAGTTGTTTGTTTCCCTGACTCATCTGGGCTACCAAATTGTGAGTAACGTCCTTACAAGGAGAAGCTCTTACTTATTTGTTTTCTCTATCCTCAGCCCCTAGTATGCCATAGACAGTAAGTGACCAACAAAGCTTTGTTGAATGAAATTGTGTCTTTGATTAATAGTAAGGGTCCTAGACTACCCAAATTGATTATTTGTCAAAAATTTCTGATATGTTGTTGGATGGGCAGCCTTTTGAGATGCTTCTTCAGTCCATCAATATTAGACACAGTAGTTAGGTCTAATGTTTCAGAAAAGGAAGAGAGAAAATTAGATTACATTTGAAAAATTGGATAGTGTTTCAATAAACCAAAGAGCACTCTAAAGCAAAATTCACCTTTTTAACACCAAAAATCATCTAATGGTGCTATTTGGTTATAAATCATGGGACACCATGAGGTCCGAATCCACCAGAGATCAAATGGTATGGTGGAAAGTGCTGGGCTTGGCCTTCGGAGAGCTTTGCTTCTGATACCAACAAGCAAGCCATTCAACCTACCTGAGGTCTCATTTGCCTTATCTCTAAAATGGAGGCAATACGATGACTGATTTTGATAAGACTTAGCCCTTCTCAGCAATACAAGGACCTAAAACAATTCCAAAGAACTCTTGATGGAAAATGCCATCCACATCCAGAGAAAGAACTATGGAGCTGGAATGTAGAGTGAAGCAGCCTATTTTCCTTTTTGTTTTGTTTTGTTTTGTTTTGTTTTTTCTTTCTCATAGTTTCTCCACTTCATTATAATTCTTACATGCAACATGACTAATGTGAAAATGTATTTAATGGGAATATATGTGTAGAGGCCATAGTAGATTGCATGCCATCTTGGGGAGGGAGGGGGGAAAGAAGGGGAGAAAATTTAAAACTTATGGAAATAAATGTTGAAAACTAAAAATAAATAAATTAGAAAAAAAATGTAAATGGAGGCCATAATACTTGTATGTCTTACCTTGCAGGGTTGTTATGAAGCTCAAATCTAACTTATGCACACACATATGCACACAGACCCCAACATACATAAACACCAGGCATCAGAGTGGATAGAGCACTGATTGTGGAGTCAGCAAAACCTGGGTTCAAAGGCAGCTTCTGACCTTGAGCAAGCCACCTAATCATCTGTATCTGTCTCCTTCTCTGTAAAATGGGAATAATACTACCATCTACTTTCTAGAGCTGTTGTAAGGATAAAACCCAATATTTGTAAGGTGTGTTACTTTACACTGATTCATTGTTGGTGGAAATGTGAACTGATCCAATTGTTCTGGAGAGCAATCTGGAATTATGCCTGAAGTGTTATTAAACTGTCTATATACCCTTTTGACACAGTAATGCCATTACTTGGTCTACCAAATATGATTAGGAAAAAAAGGAAAAGAACCTCTATATCCTAAAATCTTTAGGGCAGTTCTCTTTGTGGTGGCAAACTGGAAATTGCAGGGATGCCCATCCACTGGGGAATGGCTGAACAAGTTGTGGCATATGATTGTGATGGAATACTATTGTGCTATAAGAAACAATGAGCTCAGTAATCTTAGAAAACATGGAAAGACTTCCACGGTGAGCAGAACCAAGACAAAATTGTATACAGTAATGGCAATATTGTTTCAAGGATGACTTTGAGGAAAGAAGTCATTTTGACTATGATAAATACCTAAATTAAGTACAAAAGACATGAAGAAAGATGGATGCTATCTGCATCCAGAGAAAGAACTGATAAACAGAAGTATGTGTAGAACAACTTTACACACACATATATAATACATATAAATGTATATATGTGTGTGTACATATATTTACTTCTGTCTAATGGTAGCCATTTCTTGGGTGGGGGAGAAGGAAAAAGAGGGAGAAAAAAACTGACATAATAAATGTTGTGCATTTGAAAGGAATGGCAAGTTGTACATTGTGGGTCTGCGACTTCATGTGAAATCATCTTTTTCTTACCATACTGTGTTATGGAAATGCTTTTTGTATTTCATAAATTTAAAATAAATATTTTTTAAAAGTTCTATAGAAATTCTGGTTATCATCATCCTCATTTAGCACTCTCCAAGACTTAAACAGTATATTAATGTAGTTAGATAATTTCTCTCTTGTTGCTGTTTACATTTTAGTTATGTCCTTTTCTTCAGGACTCCATGTTTTTTTGGCAGATACTGGAATGATTTGCCATTTCCTTCTCCAGCTCATTTTATGGATGAGGAAACTGAGGCAAACAGAATTAAGTGATTCACCCAGGGTCACACAGCCAGTAAGCATCTGAGGACAAATTTGAACTTAGGTCTTCTGACTCCAGGCTCCATTCACTGCACCAGTTAGCAAGAATCACAATTGAGCAAAATGAAACAGAAATGGCTTAAAAGATATGATTAAAGAAATGACTGAACACAAAAGGAAATTCAAGAGATGTGTTCATGTGTTGTGCTCGTACTCCCATAATGAATTTATAACATCCAGAGAAATGGTCTCTGTAAGAGGATTCCTAGTACTGAAGATTTATAGAACATGGATAGGAGTCACACAGGATGAGAAGCTATATCTGTACCATTGAAGGGATTATTAATACTCCATTAAAACACAGAGATATGCAGATAGATATATTAAACATGATGTAAAACGTACATACGGTGTAGTTGTAAATAAAAGTAATAACACTAAATTAGTAAGGGTATTATGATGGATTTTCAGGCATGTCATTTATGAAAAGCCAGTCTCATTACTTTATAGTCATACCATTTAATTATGTCTATCTACATCAAACTAAACTTATCAGTCTCCTTGAAATTCAATCATGGACTTAATTCTCTTCACTTAATTAGGTAATTTACTTTGGCAAGCCTTTGCTCTCTAGCCATAGGAATGGTCTAAAACACACAAAGCCAGATGCTCTGCTAGTACAAAAGCATTGAGCTAAGGTTCTATTATCATACTGCAACCATTTGCATGCTAACATTTAGTCCCCCCTTTATATGTACATCCTTCCACATTAGTCGTCCCTGCCTTAATTGTGTATATATGTGATTTTTTTTTGCCAACTACATAATGTAATGACCTTTACCTCCTTTTGTTGTGTGGGGGGGGTACTTCTATTTTTACTGTGATATGTGTAGGAAACTCCCCTTCCCTAGTTGCAAGAAAGAGGGGAAATGAATCAAGAACTTTTTATTCCTAAAAGCACTTGAAATATATTATTATCATGATATTCTTATGAAATCACACTTACCACTATAAGTTCAAACTCATGGGCTAGAATAATAATGGTGGACTTTTCAGGGAGTTAACTTAATACCAGAAAAATTATTATTTATTTATAAGACAATGATGGGACATTCACTCCACTCACATTTTGATTGCCAGGAGATGGGAGACAGATGAAAGTACAAACCTATATATCTGGGTCTTAGAATAAATGATAGGAAAAAATTTTATTGTGTCCTATGTAGAAAGGCAGTTCCTTTATGGGGAGGTGTCAGATGACATTAAGAAGGAAATACTCTCCCTCTAAGGACTGAGACCTAAATTATTTGAATAACAGAGGATTGGCCAATGAGTCAAGTCTTTATGAAGATGCTGATACAATCCTCACAGGGACTATATGGCATGTACCGTCATTCTATAACTAGTTCCAATCTGCTAAATATGCAATGATGAAGAGCCTTTCTGGTTGGCTGTGGAGACAGAGCTAGAGTGCATTCAAAGGATACCAAAGCAGATGGATGGTGTTGGAGAAGGATGATCTATTGTGGGCTTCTGAATGTGGGAAGGACAGTAGGAGCCAGCAGGAACCTGAAAGTATATGTCTTTTCTGTTCTTTCTGCCTCTGTTGTATCCATTCTTTCCTGTTCTAGGTGAAAGTGTACTAGAGACAGTTATAAACTGGTGAACTTCAAAAGGTTAGAAAGGTAAGCCACCAGAGAAGTCTGGAAGCTGGAATATATGCTAGGATTTTCTGGAAGCCAAATGAGGAGTCAAGGAGCGAGCAACTTGATCCAACCCAGTGATAACTTAGAAGCTGACCAGTAGCTGACCACAGTTGGAGGAGAACTTGGTGGGCGTTAATACAATGTGGAAATTGCTTTAAATTCCCTAGGGACTTAAATGATATAGGGGAGAATGTCCTTCATAGTGTTGAGGTTGGGGGGAACGTGGACAGTTCTGTTTTAGCTATATCTTCTCAGTAATTATCCTTTTGTAAAAGCTAAAGGGTACTAATTGGTGAAATGGAATTGGTGCATTAGTCACTGGCAGTTAACAGTGTGAAGATCACTTCAAAATGGAGGCACAAGCTAATAGCACCATCCTGGGAACTCTTTTCTTCTATGTCTACACTATTTTATTTGGTGATCTCATCAGTTTTCATGTATTCAATTCTTAACTCCTTGCTGAGGATTCTGACATCTATTTATCCAGTTCTAACCTCTATGCTAACTCAATCTTGTATCTCTGACTGCCCATTTGACATGTTGAAATGGATGTCCCATGGGCAGCTCAAACTTGACATATCCCAAACTGAACTCAATATTTGACCCCTAAACCCTTCTCTATTACTGTTGAGGGTGCCACCATCTTACCAATCACCCAAGCTTGCAAGCTAAGTGCCATCATCCACTCTTCACTGTCTCTTAAGTTTCATATCCAATCTGTTGCTCAGGCCTATCAATTTTATCTTTGTAGCACCTCTAGCATGTGCTTGCTTCTTTACTCTGACATTACCACCACTCTGGTGCAGAGCCTCATCAACTCCTGCCTGGATTATTGTAATAGCTACTGACTAGTCTCCCTGTCAGTCTCTCTGATATTTAGTGGATCCTCTACTCAGCTGTCCAAGTGATCTTCATAAAATATAGGGATAATTATGTCACCTCACAATAAAACTCCCTATCACCTCTAGGATCAAATATACAATCCTATTTGGCTTTTAAAGTCCCTCAAACCCAGGCCCCACCTTCCCTTATATCATCTTCACCTCCCATGTACTCTGTGATGGAGCAGCACTGGTCCCCTCTTCTTCCAAACTCCAGGGATTTTCCTTGGCTTTCCCTCACGCCTGGGAAGCTTTTCCTCCTCATCTCCACCTTCCTGGCTTCTCTGGATCCTTTAGAGTTCCAGATAAAATTGCACAAACAAGCATTTCCTGTTCCCCCACGATTCTAGGGTTTTTCCTTTGTTGATTATTTCCAATTTAGCCTGTATATATCTTGTTTGTTTTCCAGCTTACCACACTCTTCCCAAGAGATCAGTTTTCCACTTTACCGTGATACCTCCTCATGTTCTCTTCATAAAGTATATTGCAGTCCATCTCCCCAAAGGACTTCACTGCTGCTTCTAGATCTATGTGCCCATGTATTTTATGACAAAATCTTATCAGATGGAGCTTTGAATCATCTAGATTCTGAGGAAAGAAAATTTTCTTCCAGAAAGATCTACAATAATGTGCCTGAGATGAAACTAAAGGCCTAGCTAGGAAAGGGTCCAGATTGACTTCTCATTCTCATCATGTAGGCTAATAAAATGTATGTCAGGTGATTTATTTTTGAAATTACCTGCATGGATATTGAAAACTATTATTAAATCACATCTTGATAAGCTTCAAGGTAAGTACTCTCAAGTCTTTCAACCGTTCCAATTTCTTCATATTTCCTAGCTCCACGGCCATTTTATTCCCCTTTCAGGATCCTATAAAATGACTTTTTTTGCAGTAGTGGTGGTTACTAAAGCTTTTGGAAAGCTATGTAATAACAAATCATAATGGTACGATTAAAATTAGGCTCTAAGTTCATGATGAACGTTAAAGATTCTCATAAGAATTAAAAACACCCACATAGTTTGAGAAATAAATACAGGCAAGCCCATTTATTGAGAATAGTGATAAGAACATTTAAATATCAGGTACTTCACTGATGAAGACTGAAAATGACATTAAAGTGTCTAAGTTGCAAATTACCATGAACAAATTCATCAATAAACACTGCATCTGTACTTTTATTTCCAACGATAAATGTTTACTTATTTGAACTGAATTATTCAAGATGCTGCTCCCTTATCAAGTATCAAGTCACATCAGAGAAATGATCATTCACGTCCTGCCTCTGAAATACACTGACTCTGAGACCATGGGCAAGTCATTCAACCTTGTAATGGCTCGGGCAAATTTTTACAACTAAACTGTATGGAAAGTACATTGGTACAAAGAGTCTTCTTACTAGAAGTTCCTTATACTAATGAAATTAAATGTCCAGTTCCTATCTCTGCCCATGAAAGTAAAAGACAATGCACAATTTCATCAGGGTGTCTGCGTTTCAGTTCAAACATCCAGTACGGCCCCAACTCAATATTGTTACAGTTTTGATAAGAAGTGGACAAGCTACTTCAACAAACTCTGTCATTACTAATCACCTTTTTGTAGTAGTTGATAGACTTCAGAAAATTCCTGAGCTGGGATGCAGCAACTCTGTCTGCACTAAAGTGTTGTGACAATATTTGGTGACTTGGTAGTTCCCAATTCTTGCTAAATTCTACTAGTTAGTTAATCTCGGCTAAGGCACCAAAAGTGGTTTTAAAAGACAATTACTTCATTACCTCTAAATGACATCACCAATCACCTTGACAGACATACATTCAAAAGTCCTATGCCAATTCTCTCCTCAACAAATTACACAACTTTGTTTCCTACACAAGGAGCATAATTATTCCCTCATTGATACCATCTATTAAGGGAAACATTTATAATAATTAAAATCGATCTACAAATTTGATTGTTCTTTATCTATTTTGATCCAATAAACAGGAACCATCCATAGGACTAATAGTATAATCTTAGCTTTGATTATTATTGAGTATTGGTGCCTCTTTGAAGTGTGTACTAGAACACTATTGCCAAAATCAAAGGGCAGGAAAGCAGACAGAATTCTAATCTTGAGTAGTTACAGATTTATCCCTCAACACGCCCTTCTTCCTCATTTTAACCTGAAAAACTGGTTACAAATAGTCCCTGAATTAAATGAATATTCTGCTATAGCCAATAAAAGGCAAACATCTTCAATATCGATATCGATGACATCACTGTATTTGACTACGTGTGTGTATATATATATATAATATACACACACACACACACACACACACACACACATATATATATATATATACATATATATATATATATATATGAAACATAGTTTATTAGTTGAAATTCACTTCTACCATTATACTGGATATGCACTAAAGAAGGAGGGTGGGATTTAATGGGGGAAGGGCAACCACCTCCCCATGAGTTTACCACATAGCAGCCTTGCAGAGTCTCACATAAATACAGACACACTTAACAGAAATAGGAGATCATCTTCACAAGGAATAAAAAAAAAAAACTTAATCTCAAATACATACAGCAAAGACAAGGCTCGATACAGGGACAAGGTGGAGTGTGATTTGGCTGAACCATCAGCAGGGACAAGGAAAGCATTTTCAGTGGCAGGGTTAGGTCACTTACAGGATGGACTTAGACCTATGATAGAGGCCATGGGTTAGAAGGTGATACAAAGGAAGAAATAGCTATCCTGGCTCAGCAACGAATATCCCAAACCTGAATTCTGAAAACTCAGAGAGTTTTGGTTTGGGGTATGGCCTGATAGAAAAGTTAGCATGATGCAGTCAAAGCTTTCTCAGGACCAACTTCTCCCTTCCTCCTTCACCAAGCAAACAGTCAGACTTTCTTTTAAGTCTCACAGATAAGGCTCAAGGGAGGGATCCAAGAGGTCAGCCAGTCCAATCCCTCATTTGATAGAGGAGAAAACTGAGCTATAGAGAGGACTGATCGGTGTACCATCACACATCTACTTAGAGGTGCAGCTGAGAGACCAGTCTTCTAAATCCTAAGTCTAGTACTTATTCCACTAGGACATGGCACCTTAAATGAGAGAGGGAGGTTCCCAAGAGGCCACATAAGTACCCCCAGGTGTTGTTAGGCATGCTGCCTCTCCTTCACTTCTGGGTCTGAGTTCTATCTGTTTATCTGGGTACTGGTTTAAAGTGATTCAGGAGAGAGCCAGATTCATATCTCTTGGATGTCCCAAAATTAAAATAACTTAAAACAGCTGTAAATAACTCTCAACTATTACTTTTCCTGAGTCTCTCCTTGTACCTCCTGTTTCTTCTTGATGAGCAGAAGGTAGGTGTGGTGGAAGAAGGATTACTCAGGGTCCAGTCTGAGAATTTTGATATGATATTGAATTGACATCCATTATTACCTTCTTTCTGTAGACCCAGTATCTCCAGCAAGAAATATTGGTTCAACCGACAAGCCAAGACAGGCAAGACAAGGTCAGTTCACTTTCCTGAGATGCTTTGGCTCCCCTATATGGTGGGATTCCTAGGCTACCTCTGAAGGTGGTGGGTAGATCAAAATTTATAGTCATCAGAAGGAACAGCCTAAGAGAGGCTGCCTAAGCCTGATAATCTGGAACCTGTAACAACTAAATGCAGAGTTACACAAACAAGTCACCCACTCCCTCCTCTGAGCAGGAAGTACTTGGAGAAAATCTTTCTTTGGCAATATAAAGACATGGATCTGAGAGTACCTCTTCATGGCCCTTGCCAACATTAGGGACTGCAAGGCATTAAAATTACCTACTGTGATAACTCAAAAATAAAAATGAAGTCGATCATTCTACCTCCCTCCCCATGAAAAGTTGTATAGTTGTTTTAATGAATTGTTTTTTCATTTTGTCTTTTGATTGTTTTATCCTTGATTTGGTCAGGTTGAGACAGGGGCCTCACTCTACAGAGTCTGAGGGTGGAGCAAGGTCATGATTAGGCTGACAGTATTCCCATTGTGATTGAGGTTTAAGAAACTGTATTTTCTCCTCTGTTCCCCACTCCCCCCCCCCAACACAATTTGGAGACTAGAGATCAAACAGACAGAAGCCAAAGGGTCTCAGATTGCACACTATTAGGAAACTTTGAATTGGGAAGGTGGGGATTGGGAGAAGCACTGGTTCAATTTCCTGGGATAGATGTCAGCTGTATTTAGTGCTTTTCCTCTGTGTCAGGACAGAGTACAGGTCAAGAGGGAGTGGAGTGACTGAATCAGAGTAATGGCAATCAAATTAGGAACTTTTTACTGTTTTTGTCTATACCAAGAAGTATAATGCCTCTGAATAAGCTGATTAAGGAGGATCTTTCCCATCCATTGTGGGAAGCTTGATTAGGGGAGCTGTTTTGTAGGAAGGTCCCAAGTACTTTATGTTTTCTCTATTGAGGCACTGGGTCAGAGGATTATGTCTTCTGGTTCTAAAAAAAAAAAGGATAAATATTTTGATGTGAGGTTTTGCTTTGAGATATAGTTTTTGTAAGAAAGTTTGAGTGCCAGAAGAGGACTCTGGGAAGTTGTCTTAAGGAGCCCCTCCCACCCTTGAAAACCCAGATGTCAGTGCTTCTCTGTCTGGTAACCTATGGTTGGACAGTTGGGCCTATCTGTTGAATTATGGTCAGGCAGAAGAAGCCATGTCTGTTGACTTTTTGATTTCTATGTATTTTCTTTGAAGTTCAGGGTGCTGACTGCCTTGAAGTAGGTGAATGATATATGTGCTCGATTAAAGTGATTGTTAACCCCTAGAAAGTTACTTTCCTTTGACAGGCCATAAAATACCTGTAAAAAATGACTCTAAACAAATTCCAGAGCAGCAGAAGCCACAAAATGACAGAGTGAAAGAGATTTCTGGTTCAAAGCAGCCTGGAAGGCCAACAGAAAAGGTCTGTTGCACTGGGCGCAGAGTGGAGTGCAGCCTGGCCTTGACCACACCACAGTGTGGCAAGGACAGGACTGGAGTGGGCTTTAAGGTACCACTGGCAGCAGCTGTGGTTCCCACATTCCTAAACCCACAAATGCCAAAGACAGCTTCAAAGGTCAGTGAGAAAGCTCTTTCACCTGGGTTAGAAGGGAACACAGCAGTTTAATCTTGCCCCAGGTGGCTGCAGCTTCCATTGTTGGAATCCTGGTCTAAAGACCCTGGGGGAATTGAGCAGCTGATCTGAATTCAGCCCGAGTGGTGGCCCTGGGTTGAGGAGGAAAGCTGACTGTGTAGCTGGTGGAGACTTTGGAGAGGGAATTCTACTAGTAGAAAAGAGTGCTCATAGTTGTTCCTAGACCAGAGACTGTGTAATCTTGGAGGAACTGAGAACGTACAAGTCATCAGAATATATCCCCTTCTTGACAAAGAACTCAAAAGCCAAGTAACTGACTGGCAAAATGCCCAAGAAAGGGAAAAAGAATAAGACAATAAGAGGTTACTTTCTTGGTGAGCAGGTATTTTCTTCCATTCCTTCAGGTGAGGAAGAACAATGCATACCATCAGAGGAAGACCTAAAAGTCAAGACTTTGGCACCCAAAACCTCCAAAATAAATATGCAATGGTCTCAGGTCATGGAAGAACTGAAAAAGGATTTTGAAAACCAAGTAAGAGAGGTGGAGGAAAAATTGGGAAGAGAAATGATAGCGATGGAAGAAAATCATGAAAAGCAAGTCAGCAGCTTGCTAAAGGAGACTGAAAACATTGCTGAAGAAATTAACACCTTTACAAATAGACTAACTCAAATGGCAAAAGAGGCCCAAAAAGTCAATGAGGAGAATGCCTCAAAAAGCAGAATTAGTGAAATGGAAAAAAATGTTCAAAAACTCAATGATGAAAATAGTTTTTTTTAAAATTAGAATGGATTAAAAAAGTTAGAATGGAGCCGATGGAAGCTAATGACTTTATGAGAAATCAAGAAATTACAAAACAAAACTCAAAGGATGAAAAAATAGAAGACAATGTGAAATATCTTATTGGAAAAACAACTGACCTGGAAAATAGATCCAGGAGAGACAATTTAAAAATTATGGGACTACCTGAAAGCCATGATGAAAAAAAGGGCCTAGACATCATCTTTCATAAAATTATCAAGGAATACTGCCCTGATATTCTGGAACCAGAGGGTAAAATAACTATTGAAAGAATTCACAGATCACCTCCTGAAAGATATCCCCAAAGAAAAACTCCTAGGAATATTGTAGCCAAATTCCAGAGTTCCCAGGTTGAGGAGAAAATATTGTAAGTAGCCAGAAAGAAACAATTCGAGTATTGTGGAAATACAATCAGGAAAACACAAGGTCTGGCATCTTCTACATCACGAGATTGAAGGGCTTGGAATAGGATATTGCAGAAGTCAAAGGAACTAGGAGTAAAACCAAGAATCACCTACCCAATAAATTGAGTATAATACTTCAAGGGAAAAATGGTCATTCAGTGAAATAAAGGACTTTCAAACATTTTTGATGCAAAGGCCAGAGCTGAATAGAAAAATCTGACTTTCAAACACAAGAATCAAGAGAAGCATGAAAAAGTAAACAGGAAAGAAAAATCACAAGAAACTTACTAAAGTTGAACTGTTTACATTCCTACATGGAAAGATAATATTTGTAACTCTTGAAACTTTTCTCAATATTTGGGTAGTTGGAGGGATTACACATATGCACAGACACATACACGCACATATGTATATATATAGACAGAGGGCACAGAGTGAGTTGAATAGGAAGGGATGATATCTAAGAAATAAAATTAAGGGGTGAGAGAAGAATATGTTAGGAGGAGAAAGGGAGAAATGGAATGGGGCAAATTATCTCTCATAGAAAAGGCAAGAGAAAGCTTTTCAATGGGGGGGGAAGAGGGAGGTTAGAGGGAAAAAAGTGAAACTTACTCCCATCACATTTGACTTAAGGAAGGAATAACATGCACACTCAATTTGATATCTATCTTACACTACAGGAAAGTAAGGGAGAAGGGGAGAAGTGGAGTGTAGGAGGATAATAGCAGGGAGGCCAAATGAGAGGAGGGGAGCAATTAGAAGTAAACACTTTTCAGGAGGGATAAAGTCAAAAGAGAGAATAGAATAAATGGTAGGGGGCAGGATAGGATGGAAGGAAATATAGTTAGTCTTTAACAACATGACTATTATGCAAGTTTTTAGCAAAACTACACATATATTGCCTATATTGAATCGCTTGTCTTCTCAGTGGAGATGAGGGGGGAAGGAGGAATGGAGAGAAGATGGAACTCAAAGTTTTAGGAAAAAATGTTGAGAATTGTTTTTAACGTGTAAATGCGAAATAAGAAATACAGGTAATGGAGTATAGAAATCTATCATGCCCTATAAGAAAAGAGAGAAGATGAGGATAAGGGAAGGGAGGGGTATGATAGAAGGGAGGGTAAATTGGGGGAAGGGATAAACAGAATGCATGGTGTTTTGGAGTGGGGGGAGGGGAGAGATGGGGAGAAAATTTGAAACTCAAAATCTTGTAGAAATGAATGTTGAAATCTAAAAATAAATAAACAATTTTTTAAAAGATGCTTTCCTTTTATGAATGCAGACATACTAACCTGTGATAGCAGGCCCCTCTGTGTATGTTGGGGTGCTTACTGTTGCAATCAGATAGAGTTCAAGGCAGATGTAGTGTATGGTCACTCCCAACTGAATAGGTACCTTAACCACAGTCATGCCAGTCAGCAACTATTGATTGATATGTTGTCCCTTGAATGATGTGGAGCTAGGAGGTCAGGTACCAGAGTAACCTGACATGCTATGTCCACATCAATATCCCTTTAAACAAAGATCCTCATGGCAAATTTCTACCTGATTTGAGTTCCAGGAAGAATTTTGTTTCAAATAAGTTCATCTATTTTCTTTCATAACAATGTATAAAATATGTTAGGTTTTTCTTTTGCCTTTGTTCCCAGGAAACTGGCATCCAAATTAAACAGCAAGTTGTATAGTTTATCAAATATTACAAATAGCATTTACTCCTTTTGTTTCCTTTTGATGGTCTTTGTTCTGTTTTTTTTATGTATCTAATTATCTCCTGCACCAGAATTCCCTGACACCATGTTCTACTTGCCTGCCAAGACATCTATCTACCTGTTGCCTCTCCCTGGGTCTCCCTTATGCCAACTGCTTCTCTGACTATTGCTGGAGGAAATATTCCCCTGATATTTCAACCAGTTATGCAAGTTCTTTCTTGTTGCTCACTGCTGACAACTTTGAAATTATTTCACAAACAAGACTTTGAGAATCACAGAAGGGATCATAATGATGATTCACCTATGTGAGAAAGCATATGTGTCACCATGCTCTTCCTCAGTGGTGCTAACTGAATTCATCTAACCTAGTCATCCCCTGAGATCAAACATCTGTTCCCTAAAGTTCAGATCTTGTATTTCCCAGGGGCTGGCCGTTAGATCCATGCTGATCAACCCCAAGATTTCATGGCCAATGTTTGAAGCCTCCTGTCCTGACAGTTAGTTACTCCATCTCTCTCCATCTCCAGAAGCTTTTAACTACTCAGAGAACCCTGGAGACCAGGGCTGCCTCTTCCTGGTGATAAAGGAAGCTCAGAACCCATACACTTCAGAATGGGCTCTACAGTTACTGTTTTATACTTTAACAAATAAAGGTGTTCCCATCTCCTATCCCCCTCCCCCCACACACACCAAAAAAACAAAGATATTTGCTGTCCTGTATACCTGAAACGAACTCACAATACATTTGCTTATTGGAAACCTTTTCTTACTATAGCTTAGGTGCCACTTCTTAAGTTATTTTAGGATAAGAGTGATCCCATCCTGCTGGAATTTCTCAGACCATTCTCTTTGATTTCCATAATATATTCACCACAGTTTAGGTGAATTATTTATATACATATCTTAATCTCTCAACTATGTTGCAATAATATTCATAACTCATAGTAATAGAGTACTTTATAATTAATAGAACATCCCTATGAATTAGATAGTATAGGTATTATCATCCTCCCCTTACAGATAAGGAGGGTGGGGGTGCAGAATGCTAGGTGATTAGCTCATGGACACTTAGCTCACATGTGAAACTCCCCACCCATGTCTACCCCAAACACTGTACCTCACTGACAGATTTATTATCTCCTTATTGGCAAAGAATTATGTTGTTTTTCATCGTTGCATCACTAGAATCTAGCACAATGCCTTGTACACAATAAGCATTTAAATATTTATTGAATTTAATTTGTCAAATTGAATTTTGGATGAATTAATCATTTTTCAAAAGAGGATATTGAGGCCTTTGGATTACTAAATTGCCTAATATTGCAAGTGGCAAAACTGGTACCAGAATCCAGCTTCTTGGCACCAACTACAGATCTACCATCAGTGGTTTAATGAGAATGGCCAAGACTCTTTAGTTAACAACACATAATGATCTCAAAAGTCTAATTCAGATGGAGAATCCCATGGATAAAGAAGATTTCTCAAAGATATGGGGCAACGGATTCCTGCTTCCAGGAGTGGAAACTGTCTCTACCAATGCAAGTCAGCATTCCCCCAAATAAGGGGATACTGAGTAAGATATTAGACATTAAAATTAACTTTCTATAATATTAATTCATCATATTTCTCCCTCATTAGACTTCTTAGTGTAATGGTCTGTGGAGATGGCTGCAATTGTTTGATCTTTTATATATAATTCTCATTTAGGGGAATTTTAAAAGTTCAGGAAGATCAGGAAAAAATGTCTAGTCCTCCTATATTCATTGGTTTAGAAAAGGTGGATCTAGAGCCACAAAAGCTTCTTTGAACTATGATACTTTGTGATTTTGTGCAAATGCAAGACATGTTCAGTGGGAAAGTTGGAGAAGGAGACATAAATTTTGGAGTGATTTATAAAGAACTGATCATTGAAGCCATGGCCATGAATGGGACTGCGAAGGGAGAGCTTTAAAATAAAGTTCTTTCCAACAAATATATCTCTATGCCAGTATTTTGCAGAGCAGTGACTGCCAGACAATGTAATTTCTGGTAATGAGTCTGGATTTATCACAATTGAGTTTGAAAAATTTGTGGACAAGAACTTTATTAGAGTTTTCCTCATCACACATTTTAGTAAATGGTAATGCTAAAATATAGCATGGAAACAAGAAGCAGAGTTTTGGAGACTAGCTATAGACACTCAGGTCTCTTACTTCATAACATATCATACATGTTTAACATGTGATATGCAGTTATGAATAAGGAATGTCTCAAGGCTTACTTTGATTATTTTTGTCTAGACTTACCTGAGAATTTAGAAGATATTTATGATGCTGCAATCTACACCTAATTATTTGAAAATTAGATTACAAAGATTTCTTTAGTTCAGACTATGGGGAAAGTAGATAAAGGCTACTGCTTTCATACAAAATCAAGATGGCTATTTGAGCTAATATGGCATTACCAGGTTGTTCAGCTGAAAATTCATTCGTTTCAAAGGGCTATTAAAAAAAAAAGTCAGAAACCTTTCCCCTTAAGATGCCAATGAAGAAGATCCTTGAGCATCCCATGTCTTTCATAAATACTATAGCAAATTTTTAAAATTTTCCAGAAAGCAGACTGATAAAGAAAAATATAGATAAAAAATTACAAGTGCCCAAGTCCAGGGTAGAACTACAGAAGAAAACTGGTAGAAACCTGTGGACATTCAGAGCCAGAATCAGGTAAACGAGGAAGCTAGTGTTGTGAGTTGTCCTATGTACATTTGGATCTTGGCCCTGTCAGAGGATTGGGGGAAAGGGCATGTCCCCATAGTTGACTTCACAGAGACTCAGGATACAGAGTATACACTTATTTAGAGTCTGCCAAGAAATGTTTTAGGCATTTCTTTTCTTTTCTTTTCTTTTCTCTCTCTCTCTCTCTCTCTCTCTCTCTCGCTCTCGCTCTCGCTCTCGCTCTCTCTCTCTCTTTTATTATTTCCTTGTCTAAGGTCATTGTCATTCCCTTCATTTTTTACTCTATAGGACTGTACCTCTCTCTCTCTCTCTCTCTCTCTCTATATATATATATATATATATATATACATATATATACACATACATACATACACACACGTATGTATATATATAGACATAGATAAAGATATACATACATATATCAGTACATTTGTGTGTATGCATACATACATACCTATATATTTGTATATGTATATATATTTGTATATATACACACAGAGACATATCAATTTTATCTAGCACCTTTACAAAAATGGCTTTTACATAGTACATGACATGGAAGTGAAGGGAACACATTCAGGCTTCGGTAACATTTGTTAGATGGTGGGAATGATAGAATGGAACGGCTGACTGAGAGTCAGGTCCTTGCCTATTAGCAGGCCCCACTGGTAGCACATGTATTAAAAGGTTGAAAGACCGGAACCTTGAAATGGGTACTTGTGTTTGATCGTCCCTGAGGTAGACTGTGGTTAGACTTTGGTTCTTGTCTTTTCACATATCACTCAGTGATTTGCAGGAAAACCTGACCTGCACAAAGGTTTTAGTAGTAAATGTCTGAGTAGTATTATTTGATTTTCACATTAACTATTGTATGTCAGCTGTTATGTCAGACTTTGGTGTGCAGGGTCTTATATAAAACATGATTTCTTAAGGACCTAGATTATATCTTTGTCAATTTCACACTTGACCATTGACTCCAAGGATGTATATTTTACCATTATCCACAGGACATCCTCTACCTTCAACACAAATGACTGCCATTTATTGAGAGCTGACATAGATGCTGAAGGGTAGGTTAGTGATCATCATCTTTCATGAGAATTTACTCCTTCTTTTGGACTAGATAGATGACTTGATTTAGGATCAAGGATGTTAACCATAGTTCATACTATAAAGGATCAGCATCTCCTTTTAGGGGAATACTAGTTGTATGGGAAGTAACCTGGCCAGGCCACTGGATACATGTCTCCTAGAGCCAATGAGCCCCATGGGAAAGCTGGGGAGACATACAGGTCACTGTACAAAGAGGACCAGCAATGCTTGAAATTCTATTCTCTTACTACCTTGCACTTCTAGGAGATAGATTTTTTTAAATGAATAAAATAGACAAATGTTGGAGGAGATGGGGGAAAAATGAGACATTAATGAGCTGTTGGTGGAATTATGAACTGATGTGACCATTCTGTAGAGCAATTTGGAACAATATCCAAAGGACTAAAACACCATGCATACCCTTTGACCTAGTACTATGACTACTAGGTCTGTATCCCAAAAGAGATAAAAAACAAAAAGAAAGAGACCTATGCATACAAAAATATTTATAGCAGCTTTTTTCTGGGGGCAAAGAATTAGAAATTGAGGGGATCCCCATCAATTGGGTGATGACTGAACAGGATGTAGTATGTGATTATGATGGAATACTATTATGCTATAAAAACGGATGAGCAAGATGCTCTCCTGTGGAAATGTGGAAAGACTTGCATGGGATAATGCAAAATGAAATGTACTGGGTTCAAAGTACGAGCAATATTGTATCAGCTATGAATGACTTTAGCTATTCTCAGCCATACAACAATCCAAGACAATTCTGAAGGATTTATGAAAAATGCCATCCATCCCCAGAGAAACAACTGATGGTGTCTGAGTATCGATTGAAACACACACTCACACATACTCACACACACACATACACACACACACACACACACACTACTTTCCTTTTTTTGGGTTGTTTTGCTATTTATGTTGTCTTTCACACCATGGCTATTACAGATATGTTTTGGATGACTACACATGTATAACCTACATTGAATTGTTTGCCTACTCAATGGTGGGGGAGAGGTGGAGGAAGGGAGATAATATGGAACTGCAAGTTTTAAAAAATGAATGTTTTTACATGTAACTGAGGAAATTAAAATACTAATAAGTTAAGAAGAAAAAAAATCACTAAGAAAGAACAGGAATAATTGGAATTTAGCTTAAAAGTAAAGAATGTATATATATACATATTCTTTAAATAA
The DNA here is from genome assembly GCF_028372415.1 of Notamacropus eugenii. NCBI lineage: Eukaryota > Metazoa > Chordata > Mammalia > Diprotodontia > Macropodidae > Notamacropus > Notamacropus eugenii. The sequence continues at coordinate 312,075,032 of NC_092877.1, read as the reverse complement.
AGAGTATGTATTCAAAACCAAGAGACAGAATTATCTGCAATTGAGAAGCACTAGAGGACTTTGTTGTTGTTGTTCAGTCACATTCAAGTCTTCATGATCTCATTTGGGGTTTTCTTGGCAAAGATATTTGCCAATGGCAAAAGTGATTTCCCATTTCTTTCTGCAGATCATTTTACAGATGAGCAAATTGAGGCAAATATGGTTAAGTGACTTACCCAGGGTCACATAGCTAGGAAGTATCTGAGGTCAAATTTGAACTCAGGAAGATTTTTCCTGACTGGAGGCTCAGAACTCTATCTACCATGTCACACCAATCTTCCCTAAGGACTTTACAATAAGATAAAGATTAAATCAGGGCATCTATGTGGCACAGTGGACAGAACACTGGACTTGGAGTCAGGAAAATCTGAGTTAACTTTGTTTGCCTATTTCCTCATTTGTAAAATGAGCTGAAGAAGGAAATGGCAAACCATTCCAGTATCTTTGCCAAGAAAACCCCAAATGGAGTCTTGAGAGATGGACATGACTGAAATGACTGAACAACAAAGATTAAGGCAAAGATGTCCATTGTGACCATTATTGATTGATATAGTCCTAGAAACACTGTCTGCAGCAACTTCAAGAAAAATAAGTGGAAGATAGTAGAGTAATAGAATGGACTTTCTAGAGCGCTACCTGCAAGCCCAATCAAATACCTGTTTAAAAATGGCTCTAAACAAATCCTGTAGCTGCAGAACCTATGGAATGGCAGAATGAAGCAAATCTCCAGTTCTAGATAGCCTGGAAGATTGCTGGGAAGTGTCTATCACTGGAAGCAGAGCACAGTCCAATGTGGGCCTGTGCAGGCACAGCGGGGGCCTGAGCAAACCTTGGGGTGATTGAATCTCAAGCACCTGTGGTGGTTTCCAGACTTCATGACCCCAAAATGCTGAGGATAAATTGGAAGTTCACTGGAAAAAAACTTTGAGACCTGTGTGAGAGATTAGAGTGGCCAGCTCCGGGACAACAGAGGAGGAGAGGTTGGAAGAACGCTTGACAGCCATAGCAGCAGCAGGGGCAGTTGCAGCCACTGTTTCTGGAGCTCTAGGCCCACAGATTGTGGGGTGATTGAACGACTGACAGTATATCTCCCAACCCCACTACAAGCAGAAAACTACCTTGACAAAGAGCTCAAAAACCAAGTAAATGGCTGGGGAAATGAGCGAAAAAACAGAAAAATAGAGTCTTGCTTTGGTGACAAGGAAGATGAAAACAGGCAAATAGAAGACAACAAAGTCAAAGCTCCTCCATCCAAAGCCTCCAAGAAGAATATGAATCAGCCTCAGGCCATGGGAGAGCTCAGAAAGAATTTTGAGAATCAATTAAGAGGAGAAGAGCCAAAATTGAGGAAGAGAAATGAGTGATGCAAGAAAATCATGAAAAAACAAGTCAACTGGTTGCTAAAGGAGACCCAAAAAATGCTGAAGAAAATAATGCTTTAAAAAATATACTAAGGGGGTGGAGCCAAGATGGCAAAGTAGAAAGACGCATATACACTAGCTCCGAACCCACAGCCCATAGAACATCTGTAAAAAAGAACTCCTGGCGAATTCGGGAACAGCAGAGGCCACAGAACGGTACAGCAGAGGAGATTTCTGTTCCAGAGAGACCTGCAAACCTCTCGCAAAAGGTCCGTCGCGCTGCGGATGGGGAGCAGAGCCCAGCCCAGAGGCCATGTGTTGCCAAGAGGAGAAGATCCAAGCAGGCTTCAGGGACGGAATCTCCAGCAGCCACGTGGGTCCCTCCACCCACAGGTGACTGGGGTTGGTGAGAGGGTCTCTTTGGCAAGTTGAGAGGGGAGTGGGTGCCCCCATAACTCAGGCCCCCTTGGGAGGCAGCAGCAGCGGCAGGAGGAGACCTGGGCTCCCCAAGCAGGCAGGAGCCTGGATCCATTGTTGAAGGTCTTTGCATAAATCCCCTGAGGAAACTAAGTCAGAGTGGCAGCCCTGCTCCCACCTGAGCACCTGAACTTGATCTCACACTGAATAGCAGCCCTGCCCCCGCCCCCGCCCAAAGCCCTGAGGCTGGGAAGCAGCATTTGAATCTCAGACCCCAAGCGCTTGCTGGGAAGATCTGGAGGCAAAGTGGGTGTGAAGAGAATATTCAGAAGTCAAGTCACTGGCTGGGAAAATGCCCAGAACAGGGAAAAGAAATAAGACTATAGAAGGTTACTTTCTTGGTGAACAGGCACTTCCTCATTTCCTTTCTGATGAGGAAGAACAATGCTTATCATCAGGGAAAGACACAGAAGTCAAGGCTTCTGCATCCCAGCCCACTCAATGGGCTCAGGCCATGGAAGAGCTCAAAAAAGATTGTGAAAATCAAGTTAGAGAGGTGGAGGAAAAACTGAGAAGAGAAATGAGAGACATGCAAGCGAAGCATGAAAAATAAGTAAACACCCTGCTAAAGGAGACCCAAAAAAATGCTCAAGAAAATAACACCCTGAAAAATAAGCTAACTCAATTAGCAAAAGAGGTTCAAAAAGCCAATGAGGAGAAGAATGCTTTCAAAAGCAGAATTAGCCAAATGGAAAAGGAGGTTCAAAAGCTCACTGAAGAAAATAGCTTTTTCAAAATTAGAATGGAACAGATGGAGGCTAATGACTTTATGAGAAACCAAGAAATCACAAAACAAAACCAAAAGAATGAAAAAATGGAAGATAATGTGAAATATCTCATGGGAAAAACAACTGACCTGGAAAATAGATCCAGGAGAGACAATTTAAAAATTATGGGACTACCTGAAAGCCATGATCAAAAAAAGACCCTAGACATCATCTTTCATGAAATTATCAAGGAAAACTGTCCTGAGATTCTAGAACCAGAGGGCAAAATAAATATTCAAGGAATCCACAGAACATGGCCTGAAAGAGATGCAAAAAGAGAAACTCCTAGGAATATTGTGGCCAAATTCCAGAGTTCCCACGTCAAGGAGAAAATATTGCAAGCATCTAGAAAGAAACAATTCAAGTATTGTGGAAATACAATCAGGATAACACAAGATCTAGCAGCTTCTACATTAAGGGATCGAAGGGCATGGAATAGGATATTCCAGAAGTCAAAGGAACTAGGACTAAAACCAAGAATTACCTACCCAGCAAAACTGAGTATAATACTTCAGGGGAAAAATTGGTCTTTCAATGAAATAGAGGACTTTCAAGCATTCTTGATGAAAAGACCAGAGCTGAAAAGAAAATTTGACTTTCAAACACAAGAATGAAGAGAAGCATGAAAAGGTAAACAGCAAAGAGAAGTCATAAGGGATTTAATAAAGTTGAACTGTTTACATTCCTACGTGGAAAGACAATATTTGTAACTCTTGAAACTTTTCAGTATCTGGGTACTGGGTAGTATTACACACACACACATCCACATGCACACACACACACACACACACACATAGAGACAGAGTGCACAGAGTGAATTGAAGAGGATGGGATCATATCTTAAAAAAATGAAATCAAGCAGTGAGAGAGAAATATATTGGGAGGAGAAAGGGAGAAATGGAATGGGGCAAATTATTTCTCATAAAAGAGGCAAGCAAAAGACTTATTAGTGGAGGGATAAAGAGGGGAGGTGAGAGAAAAACATGAAGTTTACTCTCATCACATTCCACTAAAGGAAGGAACAAAATGCACACTCATTTTGGTATGAAAACCTATCTTACAATACAGAAAAGTGGGGGAGAAGGGGATAAACAGGGTGAGGGGGATGATGGAAGGGAGGGCATGGGGAGGATGGAGGAATTTGAGGTCGACACTCATGGGGAGGGACAGGATCAAAAGAGAGAATAGAAGTAATGGGGGACAGGATAGGATGGAGGGAAATATAGTTAGTCTTATACAACACGAGTATTATGGAAGTCATTTGCAAACTAAACAGATTTGGCCTATACTGAATTGCTTGCCTTCTAAAGGGAAGGGGTGGGGAGGGAGGGAGGAAAAGAAGTTGGAACTCAAAGTTTTAGGAACAACTGTCAAGTACTGTTCTTGCCACTAGGAAATAATACAGGTAAAGGGGTATAGAAAGTTATCTGGCCCTACAGGACAAAAGAGAAGATGGAGACAAGGGCAGAGAGGGATGATAGAAGAGAGGGCAGATTGGTGATAGGGGCTATTAGAACGCTCGGTGTTTTGGGGTAGGGGGAGGGGACAAAAGGGGAGAAAATTTGGAACCCAAAATTTTGTTAAAATGAATGTTAAAAGTTAAATAAATAAAAAAAAATATACTAACCCAAATGGAAAAAGAGATTCAAAAAGCCATTGAGGAGAAGAATGTCCTAAAAAGCAGAATTGGCCATATAGCAAAGGAGGTCCAAAGGCTCACTGAAGAAAATAATTCCTTAAAGATTAGAATGGAGCAGATGGAAGCTAATGACTTTATGAAAAATCAAGAAATTATAAAAACAAAACCAAAGGAATGAAAAAATAGCAGACAATGTGAAATATCTCATTAGAAAAACAACTGACCTGAAAAATAGATCCAGGAGAGACAATTTAAAAATTATGGGACTATCTGAAAGGCATAAGCAAAAAAAGAGCATAGACATCATCTTTCAAGAAATTATCAAGGAAAATTGCCCTGATATTGTAGAACCAGGGGATAAAATAAACATTGAGAGAATCCACCAATCCCCTCCTGAAAGAGATCCCAAAAAGAAAACTCCTAGGAATATTGTAGCCAAATTCCAGAGCTCCCAGGTCAAGGATAAAATACTGCAAGCAGTGGAGTCAAGATGGTGGAGTGGAAAGATGCACCTACCTCCACAGCCCATAAAATACCTGTAAAAATGACTCTAAACATATTCTGGAGCAGCAAAAGCCACAAAACAAAAGAGTGAAAGAGATTTCCAGCCCAAGGCAGTGTGGAAGGCTGACAGTAAGGTCTATTGCACAGGACACAGAGTGGAGCACAGCTCGTGGAGCACAGCTTAGCCTTGTCAGTGTGGCACCAGCAGGAACAAGACCAGAGCAGGCCTCAGGGACAGAATCTCTGGCAGCAGCTGCAATTTTCAGATCCCTCAACCCATAAACACCAAAGATAGCTTCAAAGGTCAGTGAGAAAGCTTTTTTCACCTGAGTGAGAAGGGAGCAGGGTCCTCCCCTAGCCCAGACCCCAGGCAGTGGTGGTAGCAGCAGCAGCATCCATTTTTGGAGCCCTTGGTCTAAAGCCCCTAAAGAAATTGAGCCATTGATTTGGGTCTCAGCCCTGAGTGGCAGTCCTGGGGTTAGGAAGAGTGCTGTGTTTCACTTTGAAACACAAGAATCAAGAGAAGCATGAAAAGGTAAACAGGAAAGAGAAATCATAAGGGACTTAGTAAAGTTGAACTGTTTACATTCCTACATGGAAAGATAATATTTGTAACTCTTAAGACTTTTCTCAGTATTTAGGTAGTTGGAGGAATTATATCCATATAGACAGAGGGCATAGGGTGAGTTGAATAAGAAGGGATGGTATCTAAAAAAATAAAACTAAGGGTTGAGAGAAAAATATATTGGGAGAGGAAGGAAGAAATAGAATGGGGCAAATTATCTCTCACATAAAAGAGTAAAGAAAAAGTTTTTTCAATGGAGGGGAAGATGGTGGAGGTAAGAGGGAAAGAGTGAATCTTATTCTCATCAGATTTGGCTTAAGGAGAAAATACCATGCATACTCAATTAGCTATGAAAATCCTTCTTATAATACAGGGAAGTAGAGAGAAGGAGATAAGCAGGATGTGCAGAGGGATGTACAAGGGAGGGCAAATGGGAGGAGGGGGCAATTGGAAGTCTAAACTTTTGAAGAGGGATAAGAGTCAAAAGGGAGAATAGAAATAAAGGGGGGCAAGAGAGGATGGAGGGAAATATAGTTAGTCTTTCACAACATGATTTTTATGCAAATCTTTTGCATAACCACACATGTATAACATTTATTGAATTGCTTGTGGGGATGGGTGGAGAGGGAGGAAGGGAGAAAATTTGGAACTCAAAGTTTTAAAAAAAGAATTGTTAAAAACTGTTTTCACTTGCAACTGGGAAATAAGATATACAGGCAATGGAGTATAGAAATCTATCTTGTTCAAGGGGATGAGGATAAGGGAAGGAAGGGTTATGATAGAAGGGAGGGAAGTTTAGGGGAATGGGTAATTAGAATCCATGCTGTCTTGGGATAGGCAGTGGGGAAAGATGGGGAGAAAATTAGGAACTCAAAATCCTGTGGAAACGAAGTTGCAAACTAAAAATAAATAAATAAATTTAATAAAAATTTAAAAAAAGGAAAGAAAAATAAACAAACATTAAATGTTTGGTACAGAGAGAAGGAACATCTCTTATTGTATATGATATAATGATTTATTTATGTAGAGAAGAATTCTAGGAATTTAACAAAATTATAAAGTATCTATAATGTGACGGGACATTGAAAAATACTTCACAAGCTTTGATATGTCTGTTTATTACCAACAAAGCCTAGAAAAAAGAAATAGAAAAAGAAATTCTACTTGAAATCATTACAAAATATAGAAAATATTTTGGAGTTCACTTACAAGAGTTACAGGAATTATATGAAAACAACTACAAAATACATTTTAAAGGGGTGCAAAGGTGGACTTACATAATCAGGAAGAAATGAATTGCTCAGTTTTGGTAGTGCTAATACAACAAATAAGACAATATAACTAAATTAATTTGTACTTTCAGGGTTTGATAATAATTACACCCTTCCAAAAGTTCACTTAAGGAGATAAAACTGAATAGATAAAAACTAGATAAAATTATAACAAAATTCATCTGGAAGTCTAAAAGGTCTAGAAACTCAAGGGAAATATTGAAAAAAAAGTGGGAAGCATTTAGACCTTGGAACATCAGAACTCAAATATTATTAATAAGTGGTAATCATCAAAACAATTTGGTACCGTTTAAAACATAGGATAGTTGATTAATAGAACCAATTACATACACAAGAACCAAATGAAATTTAACATAGTAGCATGGGTTTGATAAACTCAAGGACACCAGTGCCTGGGGTAAGGACTCATTATTCAACAGAAAATTTCTTTGAATATTGGAAAATAAAGAAAATCTAATATAACATCCATTCTAGTGATAATATTTCACAAAACCTCATTAGTTTAATTATCAACATATTCCTTTTAGAAAAGCTTAATTTTATTCCCTTCCCCCCACTTTGGTGTCATGTCTTTGTAAAAGGTAATTGCAAATACAGAAAGTTTTCAAAAAACGAAATAAACAAAGTTGTATTGTCTACTGTCATTTGAAATATTTAAACAGATTCAGGCAGAGGCTGGCTTATATAATTCCAAAGGGAAAAGGAAGTACTTTAGAAGTTCATTTGTCACCTTACCTTTAAAAAATAAAATGATGGCGTTATTTCTTTTCCGTTTGGTATAAAAGGGCAATTATTTAATAAACTTTTGAGGCATTGATAGACTAATGCCACAGGTGACTTCTTTAAGCAAACAGCTATAGATATAGTCCAGACCAAATAAAGATGAGGGAAATATTCAGATTTGTCTCAAGATTTATGGTAATAAAATTCTTATAATTTTATAAAGTCAATGTTTTTTTAAACTTAGTGCTCATTTTTGGTCTTACTTAAAGCGACTTAGCAACTTTCAACCCAATAATACTATTACTATACTGTAAACTTTTTAAGTCCTTACACATATTCTATTTATAAATTATTCATTCAGGTTTATTTGGCACATAATGGCTAGACAAGGCAGTATCCTAATCACACAACTAGAAAATGTCATCATTAGTGAAGACTGCCATTAGTGAGTATTCATTCACATTGAATACTATACAGTCATATCATATATTTTTGCTTTTCATAATAGAACATAAATCAGTATGAAAATGCCAACATAATCTTAATTTTTCTTTGGGAATGTAAATTGCTGTTTGTGTTTAATAACAATCTGTCATTACAGAATTTGAGAAACTTGTCAAACTTCATTAACATAAACTTAATCCTCCGGTCCTCCCAAAGACAGAGAACATTTTAATTTGCTATTTTACATTTTTTTAAAAAAATAAATTGTTGCCAAGAAAATCAATGACTTATCTAAGGTCACAGAAGTATAGTAGTAGAAATAAACTTCTTAAAGCTTGCTCCATCCCCATTCTTTTTTACAGAAGAGGAGTAAAATTTTGTGTGACCAATTTCTAAAGGCTTAATTGGAATCTGCTCATTTAATCAGCAATTTTTTAACCCCAGAATACACACCATTTCATATTTGCTTGTTATTTTATTTATTATAAAAAACATAGTTTAGAAATTGTCGTTGTTTAGTCTTTCAGTTGCATTTGACTCTTTGTGACCTCATGGATGATGCTCTCCATGGGATTTTCTTGACAAAGGTTTAGAATATCTAGAATAGTCTAGAATATTCAATGTCAATTACTCTGGATTTTGTTAGGTGGTGCAGTGGATAGAGCACCAGTGCAGGAGTCAGGAGGACCTGAGTTCAAATCTTACCTTAGACACTTGACACTCACTAGCTGCGTGACCTTGGGCAAGTCACAGCCCCAACTGCCTCATCCTGGGTCATCTCCAGTCATCCTGATGAATATCTGGTCACTGGATTCAGATGACTCTGGAGGAGAAGTGAGGCTGGTGACCTGCACAGCCCTCCCTCACTCAAAACAAAGGCAAGTGCAAGTCATGTCATTATTTCTCTGAAGACATGGTCTTCTTCAGCAAGGAGGGATGAACACACACACATAGAAGTAGAAATAAATTTCTTGAAGCTCCACCCACTCCCACCCTTCATTTACAATAGAAGATCAAAATTTTGAGTGACCAATTTCTAAAGGCTTAAATTGAATTTGGTCATTTAATTAACATTTTTAAATCCTCAGAATATACACTAGCCAATATTTGCTTGTTATTCAGTTGACTGAAAAATATAGTTTAGAATTTGTTATTCAATTTCTCAGTTGTATCTGAGCCCAGTGGGCTATAACATCTATGGGGTTTTCTTGGCAAAGATATTGGATTGATTTAGAATATTGAGAATAGTTTAAAATACTTAGTGTTAAGTACTGGGAATTTTGCTATACAGACAATATTTTGAAAAATAAAAGTTGTTTCCTTGGGTTCTTCAATTTATAAGTACTAAGTGGAGAGAGAAAAAAACATGCAATTTTATTTCCCCTCCTACTTTGCATTTAACTCCTTGAGAGAGATTATAAAAAGGAATTACAGAAATTATAGACTTATTCTGTGTTCCCTAAGCATCTGAATAAAAACAATGGCTCAATTCAATTTTGCTACTACCCAACCAGACTGGAGACAAAGCACAAATCACTAAACTGCCATTTATTCTATTGGTAATTCTCTAGATACATCACATTTTAATCCCTCAAGGATCTATAGTCCAATTGGCATGAGTACTCCAAACACAAATGCAGATCATAACCTCTCTACAGATGAACAACTTATTCATGAGCTATGGTGTCTCCAAAAATTCATCATTTGATGCTCAGGAGGCTTTCCTGTCTTAGCTAAGGTAGTCTTAGACATCTAGTCCATCACTGAATTTATCTTAAGCCTTTCAGCTTGTCAGCTTTTGAGAACTGAATTTTCTTTCTACCATGGTAGTACCTCAAAATAGGAACTCATAAAGGTCCTTTCCATGTTTTCAACAACAGAGGAAAGTCAAATTTTAATTTAAGGAGCTCATTTTTTAAAACATTAAAATGACAATGATAAAGCATAACAATAATTTCATGGCTGGATTGTTCAGCGTTTAGGTCTTACTTTTTTCCCTCAAGGGTATCTGAAAGTCTGATCTTAACAATATGTAGTACAAGAATACATGTCATATTTAATTTCCAGTTCAATCTGCCATCTTAGAAATGATTCAGCTAAAACATTTATGTAGAGTTTTATTTTCCAGTATTTTTTTTGAATTTCAATGACATTTGCCTTTATTTCAAAGAATTACTAAATCTCAGAGATAAGAGGGATCACCTGGCCATCTAGTCTAAAGTATACATGAATAACAATCTCCTTTATAATGTATCTTACAAATGGTTACCACTTGTTTGCCTGAAAATCTTCAGTGAAAGGGAACCCACCATTTTCTGAAACTGACTATATCACTTAGAGAGAGCTCTGTCTTTCTTTACATCAAAGAGGAATTTGCTTCTTTGCAATTGTTTCATATTATAAGGCCTTCAAATAATTGAGACACCTCTGATATCTTCCCCCTTTCCCATAAGTTTTCTCTACTCTTGATCTTTCCAACAATCTTGATGAGAATTAATGGGAATTCCTCTATTCTAATTCAGAGGTGAGGAACTTGTAGCCTCAAGGACCCATATGACTTTCTAGGTACTCAGGTGCAGCCTTTTGACTGAGTCCAAATTTTACAGAACAAATCTTTTTATTAAGGAGATTTGTTCTGTGAAGTTGAGAGTAAGTCAAAGAGTCACCCTTGAGGACCTAGAGGGTCACATGTGACCTTGAGGCTGCATGTTCTCCACCCCAGAAAATTCTTTTCTGGATGTTCTCCAGCTTATCAAAGTTCATCCTTAAACTTAAGACTCATTCTGAACACAATACTTAGATATGGTCTGACAGAATACTGATCTCACTAGTTTTGGACACTATACTTCTAGTAATGAAGGATAAAACTGAATTATCCCTTTTTTGGGGGATGGGGGAACTGTTATATCACATATTTTAATGCATACTGAGATTGTAATTCATTAAAACTCCCAGACCCATTTCAGACAAACTGCTGTCAATGATTCTCAAATTAAAGTTACAATTATTCAAAATGAATCTTAGTAGATTTGTCTGAATTTCTAGGCTACTAAGACACCTGTAAACCAGGGTATTAGTTATTATCCATTCCAACTTTGTGTCACTTGGAAATCTCTTAAGCGCATCATCTATGCCTTTATCAAGGTTGCTGACAGAAATATTAAAGCACATGACCAGGTACATATGCCTTGTGCAACGCTACTGTAGAACACCTTTTAAGATAACATGGAAACATTTGAGTGAGCATGCTTTGGGTCAAGCTATTCAACCAGTTTTGAATTGTGTACCATCAATAACCCACATTTTTTCATCTTTTCCACAAGAAGAGCCTAAGAGACTTTGTGAAATGCTTTGCTAAATCTAGATAAATTACATCTATAGTCTGTCCCTGATCTACTCATCTACAAAACCTATAAATAAAAGAATTAAGATCAGTCTAACATGAACTATCCTTGACAAACCCATGCTGATCTTTTGTGATAAATTTCCTATCCTAGATGTTCAATAAATATCACTTTAGTGATATATTTAAATTTTCTCAGGAATCAGTCAAGCTCTCTGGTCTATAGCTTGTAAAGTCTATTATCTTCCTTTTTTTTATTATTGGCATAGTTGTCCATCTCTAATTCTGTCTTCCATTCTCCAAGATCTTTCAAAGAAGGATGGCAGTGACTCAATAATACAGCTGTCCATTTTACCAGAATCCCAGGACATGGCTGATCAGAACTTTAGCTTATCATAAGCAAGTAGGTGCTGGGTTGTTTTCTTTGTTTTGTTTTGTTGTGTGTTTTTGTTTTGGTCTCTTGGGTTTCAACTTCCTATTGGCCATTTTTTGTTCTACCATTTCCATTTGAAAGACAACAACTTTTGGTAGAAAAGACCAAAACAAGAGTTGAACACCCTTGCCTTCCCTCCATTTTCAATTATCACAATATCATCCCCACCAAAAAAAATGGTCACATTCCTTTTCTGATGCTTCTCTTTTCCCCAACAGAGCTTTCAAACCACTCTTTTTGTGGCTGTGCTGGGCATTCCTCACCAATCTCAACTCATCATGCAGTTTGGCACTCTAGGGCAGCCTCTTAGAGGTACAGACAATGTATTTGTGTTCATTCTGCAATACTTGGCCTAGGTTCCATCTTCCTTCCATGAATTTTTAAAAGGTCAAGTTGGCTAATTTTATTCCCCACTGGAATTATTTCCCTTTGGATCTTCAGAAGTTCATTTTTGAGATCTTTCAATCCCTCCTAGGCTGATTTCACCTGTAGAATTTTAAGTTATGAGGCAGATAGAATTTTAGTCAATGAGGCTTGCACAGTAGGCCCAGAGTCAAAAAGAACTGAGTTCAAATCAGACCTTAGATACTTAGTAGCTATGGGAAAGTTATAGGAAAATCACTTCAATTTTTGTTTGCCCCAGTTTCCTCATTTGTAAAATTAGGATAATACTTCCCTCTCAGAGTTGATGTTAGAATCAAGTGAGATAAAATTTGTGTAGCACTTAGCACAATGCTTGACACATCATAGGCACTGTATAAATGTTGGCTTTTGGTATTAATTATTATTGCCATAGGGTTGTATCTGTGCTTCTTCTGAACCCATTGAAATATGTTCTCCTAAAGTTGAGGGTGCATTCTAGACTATGCCTAGTTTTCTCCTCTGTTTGACAACAAATTATAAGTTGAAGAAGTCAATTCTCTCTAAGATTTTCATTATTCCTACCTATGACTTTCAAAATAAGAACATGATAAAGATGTGCTAGGTGAAATCTAAAATTCCTTAAACTAGTTCTGTGAGGGGAAAAGTATCAGTCTATTTTTTTTCCACCAGAAACTACATTTCCCCAGTTTTACAAACTCCCTTATATATGGACAGATGCTTCCATTTTCATATTCCATAGACGCATTCCAGAAATATAAATTAGAGTCATTACTGTTAGAGTTGGGGAAGGCATATGGTGCCAAAGGAAACATCCAAGTTCTTATCACAAGTCCTTTTCCTAAAAATAGCATTTAGAGACTACACAGGTAAGGTGGGCTCTGGTATATAAACCATAATACCAGGTCATGTAACCTAGCTCATGGCTTTAATCCTTGGCACATATCTTGTATTTACAAGTCTTTTTCTCACTTCTCAAAGGGAACTGAAATTGATTAACTCTCACAATATCCTGAAGATAGACACACTGAATATCATAAATAAAATATATGTTTGATGATAACCCAGTTTCGTAAATCACAGGTTTTTATTATGTTCTCTGAACGAAGGCAATATTCCTTTTATTTATGTATAAGAGAGTAAGCTAAGCTAACTGGCAACAGAATCTTTTGCTAAGCTGTTGAACTTCAAGGGAGGCTTTCAGAGGAGAAAGGATATGATGACCTTCAAGGGTTTTAATATCTAACTGATTGCCTGCAGGAGCGAGCTAATCAGGAGATGAGACTCTTGTATTTAAGCCAGACATTGGATGTAACTGCAGCTCTTAGAATGCAAAAAAAAAGGAAAAAAGAGAGAGAGAGAAAAGAAAAAGGAAAGAAAAAAGAAAGAAAAAAAAGAAAAAGTATATTTTATTTAAATGATAGTAAGTGCATTTGGATTGGAATTTTGTTCATTGTGCCTCCCTGAAATAGAAACAATAAAAATCTTTAAAATTTGGGTCAAGTGATATAGCATGGCAATTCCTCAAATGAGATAGAAATGAGACAAATCTCAAGTGAGAATATGCATAAAGCACTTAGCACAGTCCCTGGCACATAGTAGGTGCTATATAAATGCTTATTCTCTTCCCTTTCCCTTCCTTGCAAGATAGTACAGACTCAATAAATATGCTTTGAATTGAGAAAGTTATGAGTCAGACCATTGAAAATCTGTTTTCTTTATAGCATTCCTCATGCATGTAAATAAACTGCAAAATTTGAGCATTTTGTCAAAAAATAGATAAATGGGTGTTGTGGTGTAGTCATGGTCATCTCACTTGGGGAAAATCATTAGATGAATTGAGAAGCTCTCCCAATAGTTCAATGTGTATTTCTTCACTATCTGGCTTTACTATAAGGCTTTAATTTCAAGCCAAGGTCAACTGACTTAGCCTCCACCAAGTTGGCAGCCTTAGTACCAGCACAACTGAGTTTCTGCCTCCTTTAAGATTTTTCTGGGCAGATGATGCCAAAATTAACCTTGCAGTCCTGGCAAAATTAAGAAGCTAATGTAATGAGGCACCCTATCATCTTCCAGAACTTTTTATGTTGCCTGTATGGATGAAAGAAGAGAATATTTAATATTACAGTATCTATTAGACAAACACTGCTTCTATTCAGTAACTGTCCATCTTCTTGCACTCAGGGGAAGACAGAATTTCTCTCCAACAAAAACGAAGACAATATCAATGAGGCTAATCTTTTCAAAGTGCTTAGAGCTCAAAGCAATTGCCTGCAGTCCTGCATAGTCCCTACCCTCATTATCTCAACAAAGGAAACTGACCAAAATACAAAATAATGCATTGCACTTGGAGCAAAAATAAAAGTCACTAAGTTAAAATCAATATTTTGCTACTTTTATGTGAACTAATTACACAGAATTTTAATATACTTCCTTAAAAAACAAGTCATTTTAGACTTTTTTTTTCTTTTTTGAACAGTAGGGATTTAAAGCACCACAAACTTGCATTATATTAAACACCAACAAACATGGATTTATTAGACTGCCTGACACAGAGCAGTGACCTAATGAAAATGCAACCAAGGATCACAAAGCATAATAATGCTCTGTATTCTTATCTTAAATGAGACTGAAATCTCTATACATTACACAATAACTAAGGGAGTCTGAATCTTTTTATGTCATAGACCTCTTTGACAATCTGGTGAAGTCTATGGACCCCATCTCAAAATAAAATACAAAGATTAGAAAACCCATAGATTTATTACAGTTATCAAGATATTTTTAACAGTTTAAGAACCTCATAAATGAAAATGAATGGATGGATATTAACTATTGTAGCCTACTATTTGGAAGATAAAAGGACATTTAGGAGTTTTTAAGAAATTAACAAGAGCAGAAAACGATTCATGGCAGGTAAATTGATTGGTTAAGTTTGGTCAAAACAAAAATAACCTTAAGTGTTGAACGCATACCTGAGAAGGAATGAAGGTGAAGGTACGGGAGAGGGGAGACAGAAAGGGGAAAGAGAGTTATCAATTTGGAAAACTCTTTAAAAATCAGCCTAAGACTTGGAAGAAAACTTCTTCTCCTGAGTTTTGCCTGAAGCCTGCAGCACAAAGTTACACAATCAGTAACAATCACAAGCAGGTTTGGAAGTTATGTTTGCCCAATTTCATGTCGAGGAATCCAAACAGTACAGTTTGGTCAAATGAGTACATTTAACTGAGTATTATGTGCAAATATAGGGTTTAGAGAGTTAAAAGGGCTCTGCTAACCTGTAAAAATAGGAAATTCATTACTAGGGCGCACATCAACAGAATTCCTTTGCCCACACCGCCCCCCCCCCCCCACTGCTTTTTTCTTAGAATCCAGATTCTTAAATCCAGTTACAAGTTTAACTTACTGAAAGTTAAAGTAAATTTTAGAAAAGTGAAGACAGCATTGGGGTCAATTTTTATTTTATGCCACTGAAATAACCTGGCTAAGATGGGGAGCTCATAAATTTATTTCATCTTTAAATTATTCTTGGGCCCATGTAAACCCCAAATCTGAAACTTTAAAGGAATTAATCCAAAAAATGTCAACATCTAACCAGTTTATAAATTACCTCCTTCACTCTCTCTCTGTCTTTGGCCCTTTGGGATGTGATATGGCAGGTACATTTCTAACCCTTTGGACTTGTTTTTCCTACTTTCATCATTTTTTTAATTGAGAAACTCCATTCTTTGGCTGTTTCATTCTCAGTATAGCTTATTCAGATTTATTATTTTCAAGTTAATGGTAGTGATTCTTCACTGAGTTTCTCCTGTGATATGGAGGTGACGCTGTTATTCACAATTGTGCTAACCAAACACAAGTACTGGCAGGCCTTACTGAACTGAAAGGGTGTTGGGAAATGGTTCATCAGTGGACACCCTCTGTTTTCTGACAATCAACCTCACTAAATTCAAAAAGGCTCATCATCAGCAGGTTGTCTCATGAGGTAATGAAATTTATTTTCTTAGTCACAGAAACTCTTGAAGACCATTTTCGAAGGTGTTAGCAGGGAAGAATTGTTTCTTAGTAGAGGGAGCCCCAAAATAAATGACATCTCAGTTGGTTCAAGCAAGGTATTAAGTACAAAGATATAATAAGTGATTTTTATATTCATTCATTCATCAAAAGAAGAAGATAGTGGTCCTTCAACTGTCCATTTGAGTTCTTTATTCTGTTCTTACTTTGTATCATAATACTAGAGTATTATAACAAAATATCTAATATTCTCTTCTTAGTGATTATAGGACTCTTGTTTAGTTAATCATTAAGTTATTAACTGGGGTATCTTGTGTCAACTTCATTACATAAAAAATCTAAATTGGATGAGTTGCAAGCAGCATTAATTTGTTGAATTAGAGGTCTACATTCATTGATTAGAGAAATATTCTAATATCTGAGAATGTGAAAATGGGCACTACAAGTTTTCAGTGGTGTGTGACAGGTGGGGGGGGGAAGAGAGAGAGAGAGACAGACAGACAGACAGACAGACAGAAAGAGCTATAAGCCTTTGTGGAGGGAGAGGTCTTATACCTTCTTCACCTGGGCTCATGTGGCCTGCGGATATGGGTTTCTTTGAATATTCTGTCTTAGTATGTAGGAGTTTTGCAGGCAGCTAGGGCATCATGAATTTCAAAAATTTGGAATGGCAAACTATAAGAGATCTGGGAGCTGGAATCTATGCTGCATTTTATGGCCCCCCACAATGGTAAGGGACAGATTTTCAAGTTGTTTGATCAAGCATAGAGTGAATGAAGCCAGGACTCTGTTGTACTAATTTATCCATCAGAGAAGCCAAATTCAGAAGTGAATGTGGTATGGCAAATTCTTTGTAGAAACTGCTTTAAGTTTGAGCCTAGTCTCCTCAGGTACAGAGGTATTGAGAAGAGGGTATATCCTTGGGCATTAAAGGGAAATGAGGATAATTTCTCTTCTTCATATATATATTCTCAATAAATATTACTTGGTAACAGCTTAAAAATGATACACCTAAGGGGAACCTCATGACTCTACACAAAGGAAGAATAGGAGTTCCAATAATCAGGAATTATGACCTTTTTCCCTGTCCCACATGAGTTTTACAAGCTTGAGCCCATTTTTCCTTGAAGTCTGTATGAGATTGTAGCAGAGTGTGTCTCAGACTTTTGGTGGGAATAATTTGTGCCAAATGTTCTAATTCTAGCACCCTCAACTTAAAGGCAATTAGCTTGGGCTGGCTAATTAATATAAATATGTAATCAGTGGGAGTATACCAGTGGAGTCTCATGAGTTTTGGTATTAGAAACCACCCCCAAATCCTTTAAGATTATCAATAGAATGTGGAGGGAACAAAATAGTCAGTTTCTCTCTCACCTAACCTGTCAATGGAGCATGAATTGGAAAAGTAATCCCGGAAGAGAATGTCATATCCATAAAGCAGATTATTGGTTAAATTAATAAAATTAAATGACTCATATTCAGATGAGTTGCCTTGATACTAGTTTTCCACTCATATTGTTCATTGCCTCAAAATTCCTTGGAGACATAAGCAAAATTATAATTGTAGAACTTTTATTCCAAAAGGAATTTGCTCTAAATTTGGTTCAAAACCCTTACCATGACAAACTTCTCCAAGGATAGATAATTCTTAAAATAGAATAAAGTCTTTCTAAGAATGCGGCCAGTTAGCAAATTGATATTACTCTACAGCATGATTGCCCACCGGAATTAACAGTGTGATTTACAATAGAAAGATCACTGGATTTGAATCAGGGTTCATGGGGTTGAAGAAATTTGACTCTGTTCC
Organism: Notamacropus eugenii; assembly: GCF_028372415.1. NCBI lineage: Eukaryota > Metazoa > Chordata > Mammalia > Diprotodontia > Macropodidae > Notamacropus > Notamacropus eugenii. The sequence continues at coordinate 312,057,243 of NC_092877.1, read as the reverse complement.
TTACTTGCTGTATGAATTTAGGAGAGCCCAATTTTGGAGCCAAAGTTACTTCATAAATAAAATTAGGAGGTTAGACTTAGTGACCTCCAAATTCCCATCTTGCTCTAAATTTATGATCCTATCACATTAAAATGTGAGGAAAGAACTCACTCTTTATCATGAAATTGAAAAGTACAACATTAGTGTTCTCCTGCACCACAAATTTATAAGAAAATATACCAGGTTTTGACTTCTATGCTAAAGAATACTGTGTATACTCCCAAGATAATTTTTTTCAAAAGTGTCATTTCATGCATCTATCACTATTTAATAAGTGGTATCTACAAAACTGATTACTTTACAAAAGCATATCATTGAGTGATGAACAGACATCAGCTGCTCTTGCGCTTATGACTCATGTTTCACCATGTCCTTATGCAAAGATAATAATGACCTGTTTTGCTAGGGTTTACACTTTTATAATCAATAACAAAGTAATTTATTAATTATTCCTCCTTCTTTTCAGAAGTATTTGCTTTTATCCAAATAAATAATTTGTACTGTTACTTTTGGTCAATAAGGAACTGCACCCCACTGCAACGTGCAACGACGAGGGCCTTGAAGGCCTGACAGTTTTCTGGGTATGTGTACAGGTGCAGGCCACTGTGGAGATTCCACAGAGAAAGGGGGTGGGGACATCAGCGCTGTGCAAAGTGAGTCCATCCCCAGGGGCGGGAAGCTGTCTACATGTGTGTATATGTATATGTGTGTGCATGTGTATGTATGTATATATACATATATGTATGCATGCACACATATATACATATATATGTATATACACACATATATATTTTCTTTAAGTATTTATCCAAGGGATGACAACCCCTTTAATCAAAACATAGCCTATTCATTGAATGGGTGTGTCTCACTCAAAGCGAGAATGTGACAAGACCTTTGCCTGAGATGGCCAGGGTCTCCCATTGCATCCTGGACCATATCCCTTTCTCTTGATGAATATCAGGCCACTGGACCCAGATGGCTCAGGAGAATAAAGTGAGGTTGGTGACCTTGCACAGCTCTCCCTCCCTCAAATCAAAGTCAAGGGCAAGTCATGTCATCATCTTGATATCATGGTCCTCTTTGAGAACGAAGGACAAACACAATAAAACAATTCACTTAATATTCTATCCCCAACAGGTCATTGGAGAAGGGTAAGAGCTTAAAAGATTCCAAACAAATCCTTTAATATGCATTACAAGTATATCAAAGTAGAAACAAAGCAGTGCTGTTTTGCTGTTTGCAGCCAGTTTCTGATAATGATAAAATATTTTAAGCTTAGTATGAATGGAGGAAAAACAAATCATTTTTCAAAAATACAATAATAGAGAGGGAGGGGTACTGAACACTACGAATGAAACTTGGGTCCATTAATATAGAAAGGACTCTAGCTTAATGTAAGATTAGATAACTAATTTAGACTGCAACTGTGGATGTGTGTGGATACGTGTTTATGTATGTATGTATATACATACATACATATTGCAATAAAATTTGTATCCTTGACATACTTTTTTTTAACCACAATGCTCCTTTTAGTTATGGAGGGAAGAATAAAGTATTGTGATGTCCTCAAACCCATTAAAATTGCTTTTTATAATCATAACAATCATAATTAGCTATGACACTTTAATGTTTGCAAACCATTTTATGTGTTATTTCATTTGATCTTCACAACAACTCTGCTATTTTCATCCCCATTTTACAGATGAAGAAACTGATGGTGGCCCAAGGTCACAAAGCTAGTAAGCATCCGAGGCAGGATTCCAGCCCAGGTCTTCCTAACTTCAATTCCAAGGCTATTCACTATATGTCACCTAGCTGCCCAATTAAATTTAAATTTAATTTATTTAATTTCTATTAAAAAAAAAGTCTGGTCAGAAGGAAGGCCAGCAAGATATCACACAACTGCATAAATCTTTGCTGCAGATGGTATATGTTCACTCAAGTAGACACATTGAAATACATATAATAGTTCTGATTTCACAGTATCTGAAAGGTTTATCATCTTTCCAAGATTTTTCCTGGACTCATGAAAAATCTATTTAATTATTTCATATTTGCTCCTCTTTGCCCCATAATAAAGGTAAGAAAGTAAGTATGGACTGAGTCAGGTCTGCGGAAATAATATTTGAACATTGATTTAAAATTCAATTTTGGATAAATATGACTGATAATTATCTCATGAACTGAGTGAACTCTGCCCTCCACAAATGACATGCTACTTGTCCTGAATAATTTTGTACATTTATTTCATGGTAACTTATATTAAAGGATTATCCTATTTCCTAATCAGCTTGACAGAGTAAAGATGACTTACTATTCAGCTTTGCTCTGACTCTCTTATACTGTTTTTGGAAGACTATAGACAAATATTTTTCACTACTTGAGTTCATATCCCCTATGAGAACTGAAAGACTAGTGTTTAAATAGCTTTTAAACTGTTAACATTTATATATATATATGTATATGTAAATACATATATATGTAATATACACATACATACATATATCTCATACAATTGAAGCAAAATCTGCTGAAAATAAAAAAAAAATACACACTTTAGCAAACACTGAAGTCATCTTCTGATTCCTCACTGCTGCATGGTGGAGACCATGTTTGGAATTCAAAAGCTAGAAGGAACCAATTAAATAGAAAATAGCTCTTTATGGGCCCATCATGATAAACTGTTATAGAAGATACAGCTTGGAGAAATTTACATCCAGAAAGATGGGCATTACTTTGTATTTTTTTTTAACCACAGCCATTTATAAAACTGTCTAGTAAGGTGCCTTCTTGATTTCTTTCTACTCTCATTCTGCCAACCATATCTGGTCAGTTGCTAAGTCTATATTATTTCATGACCTATTTCAGGAAAATCCTTACCTCTCTGGCCATCTCTTTTTCACCTCCCTGTGCTGGAGAAACTCCTGCCTCGGGACCCATTCTGGACAGCTGTTTCAGGAAAATCCCCAACCATACTTCACTTTACTCCTAATTCTCTGAACTTCTCTTTCTCCCACAAGTTGTCTTTCTTCCTTGGAGAAAGTTCCATTCTTATAAACTTTTCCTCCTCTAACTCATATCCCCCAACAGAGCTGTGTTTTGACTGTAAATTATTTATTATTATCATAGAAAAATTATCTTCATGGATAACCGGGGACACCTCTTACTTGTAGACTAAATTGGAGATTTTGTGCCTATGCTCTAGCTATTATATCTTAGATTCCCGGCAAATTAAATATTTACTTCAGAAAACTCCCCTAACCACTAGATTCTTCTGAAAAACATAAATATGAGTAAATGGTTTGTATATCTCCTACTTTTTTGCCCAAAATCACTCTTTTGACAAATTAATGCACCATTGGTAGAACTGTGGATGAGTTTAACAATTCTGGAAAGTAATTTTGAATTACACACAAAGAAAAATTAAACAGTGACCCAGCCAGTTAGTTTGGCTGCCAGGCTGATGCTCCAATAAAATCAAATGAAGAGGCAAAGAACCTATCTGTACAAAAAATACACTGCAGTTCTTTTAGTGGTGGCAAAAACCCGTGAAAACTAAGGTGATCCTCATAAACTGGAGAAGGGCTGAATTTATTGTGATATATATATACGTATATATATATATATGATGAATACAACTGTGCTATAAGAAATTCAGAAAAAGATGACTTCAAGGAGATATGGAAAGACTTGTATGAAATGATGCAGAGTGAAATGAGTAGAACAAGGGAAACAATTTATATTGTACCATCAATATTATAAAGATAAAAAAATTTAAGACACATAAACTAATGAAGAGTAAAACAGGCAGCAGCAGGAGACTAATTTCTACAGTAAGAAGGTTGTACAACCAAACAACTTTGAGAGCTGTGAGAACTCTGATTAGTAAAGTGACTGTCCGTGATTCTGACAGACAGGTGATGGACTTAGAATTCAGGAGGACATAGGTTTTGGGACAAGACCAGTGAGGGAATTTCTTTAGCTGGATGATGCACATTGATTACAAGGATCTTGATTTTGGTTTTGGTTTAAAAAACAGAGTTGGAGGGAAAGAACATAAGAGTTCTGTTAATCAAAAAAAATAATAAATTTAATTTTAAAAAAGTCCTGTTGCAGGAGCTGAAGACACAGTACATGATGTGCAGGTACAATATCCCAGGCTTGAAGGAAAATGCTTCTGGCTGTCTAATCTCAGCCTCCATGAAATGTAAATTTGGAACCATACACTGACCTACATTTACCTTCTGAATTAAATATTGGTGATATTTAATTCTGGCTTCATTAGCAACAGCAAAAATGCTTGATGTTTCACCTTAAGAACACCCTTGTACACAAAACATCTCAGGCAAATATTTATAATAGGTTCTCAGCTGTGCTATACTTCTGAAGAGTTATTTTGGAATATTCTGGAGTAGTTGATATATATGCTAGCATACGTGTACAAAATAACTCATATAGTTGGTGTAGCCCTAGTTTTGTTTAATTGTTTTTCAGTCGTGTCTCAAGTCTCTGTGACCCCATTTGGAGTTTTCTTGGCAAATATACTGGAGTGATTTACAATTTCCTACTCCAACTCGTTTTACAGATGAGGAAACAGAGACAAGCAGAGTTAAGTGACTTGCTCACAGTCACACAGCTAGAAAGTGTCTGAGGCTGTATCTACTGTGCCACCTAAGCTGCCCCTAGTCTTAGAAACATGTCTGTGAATATTTGCATACACATGCACATATATTTAAAGGTAAAAGTATTAAAAGGGGTGAAATATTAATTCTTATCCTTCAGAAAATACAGGATGTCCTCAAAGTCCTTTGGGGGACTTGCTGTATATGAGAGACCATGAAGCATGGTGTATAGATGACAACCCTTGGAGTCCAGAACAAAGAAAGGCAAAAGGCAGTCCCTGCCCTTAAGGAACTCATGGTCTAAACACATGTGCAAACAAGCTACTAACAAAGCAGGTTAAATAGGAAATAATTAACAGAGGTAAAGCACTAGAATTGAGATTGGGAAACATTTCCTGTGGAAGATGGGATTTTAGTTATGATTTGAAGAAGGCCAGGAGATGGAGGTGAGAAACAGCAGCATTCTAGGCATGGAAGATAACAGGAGAAACACCTGCAGGTGAGAGATATCGTGTCTATTTTACAGAAGAGCCAGGAGGCCAATGGCACCAAATCAAGAAGACTGGAAACATGGCGGACGGTGGGCAGCGTCTAGCTTATAAAGGACTTTGAAAGCCAGGGAGAGGGTTTTGTATTTGATCTTGGCAGTGATGGGGGTCACTGAAGTTTATGAGTGGGGTGTGACATGCAGGACTTAAAGAAATCCACTTTGATGCGTATTAGTTATAAAGTCATTTGCAAAACGTTTACACTCTCCGTGTTTCAGGTGATCGAGGTTGCCAGTCCTGTACTTTGTGGAGGAAGCAGAGTTCTCTAAATGGTTAAAATCACAGATGCAGACAACCATACTGAGAATGTCTGTATCAACACTCAGCCATTTATAACCACTAGTTAACTTTTAGCCTACAGATAATATATTGGCCGCCCCCCCCCACCCCAGGCCCATGGAGCTCCTTTATGTTTTGTCATATAGAGTGTTAAAAAATTATTTATATAATGCTGAATCTCTACTTCTGAAAATTCCTAACATTTAGACAGGTGTTTGGTTTTCTTTTCTGTATGTGTTTAGTTTATGTTTGAGGTAGAATCAGGATACAGGAAATGTTTAAGCAAAAGAAACTAGCAAAGTATATTTCTATCTATTACTAGATAAGGAAGGGAGATTGGGGGAAAAGCAGCCCTTTTTTTAGGATTTCAGTCTTTGAAGATGTAAATTCAATGGATCGCTAGCTCATCAATAGTTCCTCCTTCTTCCATCATGCCCCAGAAACTTCATTGTGCCTGAAGCTCATGCTGGCCTTGGAATTCAAACACTGAAAGGACCTCATGTCCTTCAGCCTCTTCCTCTGAATGGAGGACACCGCTCCGAACCTTCATTTAAAGAGGATGCCTAGGTCATCCATATCTCCATTGCTCTCCAAGCTGCACTCTGGATTTTCTCTACTCTTCCCCCCATGCTCTTATATGTGATCTCCTCCTATTAGACTGTAAGATCCTTACACACACTGTGGGCAGACACTGCCTTTTTTTATCCTGCGTATATTTATATTTCCAGTACTTAGCATGGCATTAGGCAAATGTACATACTGATTGACTATCTTCTCCAATAGTCTACTGTTTCCAGATGCTGGTCAGTTCAGTTGTTCTGCTTTCTGTTTCTCCTTTTGGTTTTTGGTCATGTGCTGTAGATTCCTTCCAGTCCAACTCTTTAAGCCCCAGGCACAACTAGGGCTTTCATCTTTCCAGAACTGCTGCCTACTACTGCTCCTTTTTTTCAGTCCCTGCTCTTTTCCCTGTGTCTATCTTCCTCAGTCTATATGCTTCCATTTTAGAAGGCCTGGTCATGACTCAAATCTGCCTTTCAGCTCAAAGATCAAAATAGCAGCAAATCTCCCTTAGGGTTGGAAAGTAATCCTTGTACCTCTGAACTACAAATCCCATCATCTAAGTCAGTTGGTAAAACCCTATTACATTACCATTATTGAAAAGTTTCAGGCACAAATCTTACACTAAATGTGATTACTTATTAGACCTCATTCTAGATTAACTACCCTGGTATGCTTAGATCATTTTTTGTTATGTGGTTGTATTAAGTAGATGTCATATTTCTGATCCTAAACTTCCTTTTGAATATAAACCAATAAGATGCAAAGTATATGATCAGTAACTCATGCATCACTGAGATGTCAAATTTGAACATATATCTTTGCAGTTATCTTGAGATATTCTACAAAAGTTTTTCAGTATCTGCTAGGCTTCCTCTTTTCTGTTGTGGTCATTTCCCTCAACTTAGCATTTCTATTGTAATTCTTCCTGGAGAGGATGTTTTGGCTTTCCTCCAAATGGTGGAAAATTTTGCCCATTTCAATTATCTGTTACTGACAATCTTTCTTCTGGAAAGTTCCCATCTGGCTTAAAGCACAGCAACTGTATTTTTTTCAGGTGTGTGACTTCTTTATAAATGACCCAATGGGGCTACCTTTTTAGGAAGAAAGAGAAAAAATGCAAAACTATGTAAGCTTCAAAGAATGTGAAATGTGAAAAGAATTAAGTACATATAAATTCTCCAGTTCATTTTTATTACTTTCACCACACAATTTCATTTAACATTTTCGGAAATGGCAATAAATTCTTGAATGGTAAAACACATAGCATTTCTAGGGCACCAAGAGAAAAATATTATTTAGATAGTGAATTCATGCAAAAAATGTAGCATTACATTACTTTGGCTTCTGTTTAATAAAATGGGAACTTCTGGCCTTTTCCAAATATGTGACTTTTGAATATGTACTAACAGGAGGGCACATCTATAAGTATAAATGATCCATACAGATCATAAGCAATACTTTTTAGTACTGAGTCAACTATGTAAATAAGAATGGGCAAAAGGAATTTTCTGGCATTTCTTTTTTTTAAAAATATAATTTATTTATTTTCAGTTTTCAACATTTACTTCCACAAGATTTTGAATTCCAGATTTTCTCCCCATCTCTTCCCTTCCCCCACCACAGGACAGAGTGCATTCCAACCACCCCTTTCCCCAATCTACCCTCCACTCTATCACTCCCCCCTTCTCCCATTACCATCCCCTCAATTTTCCTGTAGGGTAAGATAGATTTCTATACTCCATTGCCCATATGATTTATTTCCCAGTTGCATGTAAAAATAATTAACATTCATTTTTAAAGCTTTGATTTCCACACTTTCTCCCTTCCTCCCTCCCCATGCACCTTCATTGAGAAAGGAAGCAATTCGATATAGGTCATACATGTGTAGCCATGCAAAACACTTCCATAACAGTCATGTTGCAAAAGACTAACCACATTTCCCTCTATCTTGTTCTTCCCTCCATTAGTTCTCTTGACCTGTCACCCCACAATAGTGTTTGCTTCTGATTATTCCTTCCTCCAATTTGCTGTTCCTTCTATTATCCTCCCTGCAGGGTAAGATGGATTTCCACCTCCAATTGTGTGTGTGTGTGTGTGTGTGTGTGTGTGTGTGTGTGTGTGTGTCTGTGTGTGTGTGTGTGTGTGTTATTCTCTCCTTAGGCCAATCTGATCAGAGTAAGGCTCACCTATTCCCTCTTAGCTCCTCTCTCCTCCCTCCATTGTAAAAAACTGCATTCCACCTCTCATTTTCTCTTTCACCTAGTACATTCCTCTCAACACTTGATTTTTTTTTAGGTATCATCTCTTCATATTCAGCTCACCCTGTGCCTCCTGTCTCTGTCTCTGTCTCTGTCTCTCTCTGTCTGTCTCTTTCTCTCTCTCTCTCTATATATATGCACATATACATGCATATATATACACACATATATACACACATATACACATACATATAGCTACACATATGTAATACACACATATATACATGTATGTATGTATTTTCTCTCTAACTACCCTAATACTAAGAAAGGTCTCATGAGTTACAAATATCATCTTTCCACATAGGAATATAAACAGTTCAACTTTAACAAATCCATTTTGGTTTCTCTTTCCTGTTTAACTTTTCACGCTTGTCTTGATTCTTGTATTTGAAAGTCAAATTATCTATTCAGCTCTGTTCTTTTCAAGAAGAATGCTTGGAAGTCCTCTATTCCACTGACATTCCATTTTTTTCCCTGATGTATTATACTCAACTTTGATTTTAATTTTTCATTTTAATCCTGGCTTCTTTGACCTCTGGAATATCATATCCCAAGCCCTCTGAACCCTTAGTGTAAAAGTTGCTAAATCCCATTTCACATTGTCTTCTATTTTTTCATTCTTTTGGTTTTGTTTTATAATTTCTTGATTTTTCATAAAGTCATTAGCTTCCATCTGTTCCATTCTAATCTTTAAGGAATTATTTTCTTCAGTGAGCTCTTAGACCTCCTTTTCCATCTGAACCATTCTGTTTTTAAGGTATTTTTCTCTTCATTGGCTTTTTGGACCTCTTTTGTCATTTGGGTTATTCTATTTTTAAAGATATTATTTTCTTCAGCATTTTGGGGGGTCTCCTTTAGCAAAATGTTGACAATTTTTTCATGATTTGCTTGCATTGCTCTTATTTCTCTTCCTAATTTTTCCTCTACTTTTCTTACTTGATTTTCAAAGTCCTTTTTGAGTAAATCCATGGCCTGAAACCATTGCATATTACTCTTAGAGGCTTTGGATGTAGGAACTTTGACCTTGCTATTTTCTTCTGGCTGTATGCTTTGATTTTCCTCCAGTTATTTGCTTTGATATTCCACATTGTATGAAAATACACCCAAAAAGTACCCTTTTATAGCCTTATTTTTTTTCCCTTTTGTCACTTTCCCAGTCAATTACTTGACTTTTGAGCTCTTTGTTGAGTGGAGGGTGCACTGCCTCAGGTTTCAGGGGTTTTGTGCAGCCCTTTTCAAAGATATCTCTAGGGACCTCTAAATTCTCAGTTCCTCCAAGGTGGTATGAGGAGGTTTTTCTCCTCTCCTTGCCTTCACTCTGGTCTGTGAGTAACCACAGGTACTCTTTTCTGCCATAGTACTCTAAGTAGGATCCCCTCTCCACAGCCACTCTACCACACCAGCATTCCTCCTTGCCCTAGGACCACCACCCAGGACTACAACCCAAATCAGCCACTTGATTCTCCCACCACCTACAGGCGAAGAGCTCCCTGGGTCTAGGGCTGGGGTTGGACACATTCCTCTCTCACCCAAGAGACAGAGCATTCCCATTTACCTTTGAAGCTGTCTTTGGCATTTGTGAATTGAGAAGTCTGGAAACTGCTATAGCTTCCAGTGATTAAGAGCCCTGAGGCCTGCTCCAGTCCCATCTGTACTTGTGCACCCTGAGCCTGGTTCAATAGACCATTCCTGTCTACCTTCAAGATTATCTTGGGCTAGAAATCTGTTTCACTGTCATTTTGTGACTTCTATTGCTCTAGAATTTGTTTAGAGTCATTTTTTACAGGTATTTTGAGGGGCTTGGGGAGAGAGCTCAGGCAAGTCCCTTCTACTATGCCATCTTGGCTCTGCCCCTTGGCATTTCTTTTAACAATCTTTTTATTTCCTTCTGAGCATAGAAGAGGAGGCAGAATTTCTGTTTTTATAATCATAATTCTTAAAATCATATTTAGGCTTTTTAAAATTTCTCTGTCTATTTCAACACATAGGTTACATGTTTTGGTTTTTTTATGGAATATATGTCGGATATAACTAAGAACAGTAGATGGGTAAATATAGGCTCAAAGTAAGTGTGTGTTGTGGGATGGGGCGGGGGGCTTTCCCGAGACTTAGAACTCAGTTCAAAAAAGGAATTGGTTGTTTCAGAATGGAGAGAGTTTTCCTTCACCTGATGTCCAGAGAGCTGACATTTATTGATGATATAGGAAGGATTCAAATATAGGTTGGATTAGATAAACTCTGATTTACCTCCTAACTTGGAGATTCTACACTGACTTTTTAATATTTAAAAATTACTATCACTAATATTTTTGGGGGGTCGAGACTTGGTTTTTGTTTTGTTTTTTTTTGGTGTAAATAACTCAGTGTAATCTTAGAGAATTGCCTGGGGCACTCAGAGATAATGTGGCTTGCTGTGACCACTCAGCCAGGAACTATCAGAGTCAGAGCTTGAACTCAAGTTATTCTGACACCATGATATTCATTATCACTCTTGTTCTTATTCTCATTCTCTCTCTGTCTCTCTCTTGTCTGTCTCTGTCTCTGTCTCTCTCTCTCTGTCTCTCTCTCTCTGTGTCTCCGTCTCTGTCTCTCTCTCTGTCTCTGTCTCTGTGTCTCTCTTCCTTACATCACACTGCTATAATTATTATCAGTGAATTAATAATTATTAATATTCATTACTCTCCTACCTGTTTTGGCAGCCTGGGTGCTACCCTCTGTCACCTGGCCTTTTCCTCCCAGCTTGGGGAGAGCAGAGCTACACCCAGTGGAACTAATGCCATTCTAGGATTATCAAAACCTGAGCTGGGGCTTGAACTACCCCTCACCAGCTAGAAGGCTTTTCTCTGGTCTCAGCTCATAACTCCAAGCCCCACTCACTGGATATCATCATGTTGGTGTATTCCTCAATCATGCTTTGATGTCCAACAGCAGTTTGGAAACTGGCCTCCCCTCAGTGATTCCCAAGTCTGTTTCTCACCCTCCCAGTTTGACCCCATGTGTACCTGCCTTCAGGGCTCCCCACCAGATGCCCTGTGCTGGATACTCAAGCCCTGGGAGCAGTCAGGACCACCTTCTTGTGAAGGTTCGCCCCAGGACGTAGAGGAGTCAGTAACATGTGGGGACAAGGATCCCCCCAAACTCCACCCTCACCCCTGCGGCCTTTACATAGATATAAATATATTAGGGGGAAGAGGATGGGTGCTGAGCAGCTGTAAGGCTGGGGCCTCCCTACCTCTCCCCGCTGTTCCCCAGGGCCTCTATCCTTAGGGCCATTTGTTTAAAAAAGAATAAAAGGATTTTAAAAAATCCATTACTATTCATTGTTGTTCTTGACTCATTTTCAGTTATGTCTGATTCTTTGTGATCCCATTTGGGGCTTTCTTGGGAAAGACACTAGAGTGCTTTGCCATGTCATTCTCAAGCTCATTTTACAGATGAGGAAACTGAGGCAAACAGGGTGAAGTGACTTGCTCAGGTTCACACAGCAAGAAAGTGTCTGAGGCCAGATTTGAACTCAAGAAGATGAGTCTTCCTGATTCCAAGACCAGTGTTCCATCTATTCCACCAGGAGAGTTGTCTAGTGAGGCAGCTATGTGACACGCTGAATAGAGAACTGGGTTTGGAGTCATAAAGACCTGCCACAGACACTAGCAAACCATTTGACCTTAGGCAAGTTATTTAACCTTCCTGTACCTTAGTTTATTCATTTGTCAGATGAGCGACTTGGATTTATTATCTCTAAGGTTCTTTCCAGCTCTAAACTTATGACCCTGGGTCAGTCATTAACCCAGTCTGCCTCAGCTTTCTCATCTATAAAATGAGCTGGAGAAGGAAATGGCAAACCACTCCAGTATCTTTGCCACAAAAACTGCAAATGGGGTCAGGAAGAATCAGACACCACTGAGCAGCAACACTTAGTACCTATGTAACTTGATTTTTTCTCTACGGTAAATTCTTTATTCTTACACATACACAGTGTTTTTGAGACATCAGTCCATTTAATTGAACACAGTCTTGAAGAAGAATCTCTTCTACTTTGTTCTACAATCTTAGATAAGGAAGGATCCACTACTTTCCAAGAACGGCTACTCCACACTTGTGAAGTTGTACTTGTTAACAAGAGTTTTTTGAAATCAAACCTAAGTTTTCCTTTTCACAATATCTGCCAATTATACCTTTCTCAGTAATCAAGCAGAAGAAGTTGAAAACTTCTATAAACAGCTTGGTATATTTGAAGACACCTATTATATCTTACTCCCTTTAGTATTTTCATATTTCATCTTTTTTCTACATTGGATCAGCCCAAACTATTACTTGGCATGGAATTTATTTCCCTTTGTCTTTAAATTCAGTTGGGAAATGGCATTTTTACTAGGTTGGTAGATGTTGATAGAATGCTGACATTTTTCATTTTATTAGGAATTATAGTTAACTTTGAACTGAGAGGAGACAGATTTTTTTGTCCTTGTTATACCACTAAATAATGGGGTGACTCAGGTCAAGAATATTAATGATAGATTAGAAGTTGCTAGAGGGCAGACATTATACCTTATATGTGATTGTAGGTTTCATAGGATCAATTGAAACCTTTGCAAATAGTGGATGCTCAATAAATACCTGTTAAATAGAAGGATGGACTTAACCTCATTGACTGATTCTTTTTCCTCTTTGAAACAATGACAGCCAGTACTTGTATGGTATTTTAAGGCACAGCACAGCACTTTAGGTATATTTTCTCATTCAAGCCTCACAAGAATCTTGAGAAGTATATGCCATTATTGTCCGCATTTTTCAGATAAGCAAATGAAATATGAGAAAAGGTCGCTGATTTGCCCAGTCTCCCCTAGCTATTAACTGTCTGAGGCAGCATTCAAAGTCAGAGCTTCCTTCCTCTTATTCCAGTATTCTATCCACTCCACTGGGCCAGCAGATCATGAATGCTCTTTGTATCTCTAATTTTCATGATCCTATATTGTTGGATGCAAATTGAAAGCTGAAATATTTTACTATGGTAAGAATAACTTGTAATTATGTTGTGATTTATCGTTTATGAAAAATGCTACATATTAGCTCTGATTCTCACAAAAGCCCCATAAAACACAAAAAAATGTTGCTATGGAATTTTTTGCAGAGCAGTAAACTGAGTCTCAAGAGCTTAAGTAACATGCCTGAAGTCACATGGTCAATATGTAGCAGAGATCGATTTTTAGTCCAAGTCTTCAGATACCAAATCCAGTAGTTTTTCTATTTTTTTTTTTTTTTACCACACTCAAGTCACCAAGCTCTACTTTACCAATTAGAATAATATTGTAGGAAACTGAATCAAATATTCTGAGGCATATTTATGTGTTCATATCCATTTTGTATAAACATATTCAATCAATATATGCAAAGATTTATGGAAAGACACATCAATTCTGTAATGTCATAGAATTTTAATGTTGGAAGGAAAGGACTTTAAATTTCATTTAGCTTAAAGCTACCTTTTCATAGATGAGAAAATTGGGGCCCTGGTTGCTCAGATCAAGGAAGGGACTGCCACGATTGACACCCTAATTTCCTGACCCTTAGGCCACTTTTGTTTCAGCTGCTGCATGCTTTAGGGATAGAACGACCCAACGTGTAATTGATGGAGTCTTAGGAATGAGACTCCAAAGTGTTGGCTTCACTATTCTTGCCGCATTAAGCCCAGACATGGCAAACATTACAGCTACATTATGAAGCTCTGCAATTGTTTTGCCTTTGGAATACAGATTTGGCAATTAACATGGTATATTCATATGCAGTTTGTTCATTTCTAAGTTAGTTTTCACTTTCTGGTTTTTTTCCAATTATTTTCATAAATCAATATTATTTATACTAATTCTGCTTGAAAGAAAATGTTCCTATAAATATGCACAGTAGACTTGTGTAATCTTGTAATTTCTTCTCACTGTGTTTAACCTTGCTTGTCTCATTTTTTACTTATCCCATGTTAAATATCTAGCAAAAGAGTTTGTTTTAAAATTTGCTCTTTCACCATTAATAATTCTTCCCCTTTATTTTCCCGCTTCCCTACCATCCAGTAGTCTCACTACTTATTAAAGGAAGTCATCTAACTTACATTTCAAATTAGTACCATCTTTTTCAATGCCCAACAATCAATAAGATGTTATTTAATTAGTTAAGCTAATAAAATCATTATAAATAAATAAAAAAATTTCTTGAGGCCATAATGAAAGAAATGCAAAGATATTAATGAAGAAGAATTGACATTTGGCAACTGATTTAGATATGGGGAGGAAGGAAAAGGAGAGTTCAAAGGGACAGCAGCAATGACCTGGGAAGTTGGGAGAACAGTAGTGTAAGTTAGGAAGGAAAGTGGTCTCCCCCAAAATTTGATCACATACCATTATTAGGGAAAATATTAAGCTAATCTTCTAATGTGTATATATTTATGTGAAAACTATGTACTCATGCTTTTATATTAATGCTTCCATGTTATGAAGTTTATACAAAATAGGAATTAAACAAGACTGAGCTATAGTTGAAATAGCACTTGATCCTCTAGCCAATAGGGAACTGCTGGAGTATGCTGAGCAGAGAGGTGACATGGTCAGACCTGTGCTTTAGAAAAATCTCTTTGGTTGCTCTGTGGCAGGTGGATTCGAAAGGGGAGAGACAGAGACAGAGAAATAAATTAAGAGGCTATTGTAATAGTTTAGGTAAGAGGTGCTGAGGACCTGAACTGGGATGGTGGCTACGTGAATAGGTAGGAAATGGATAAGAGATATGGAGATAGAAATGACAGGATTGGCAATTGACTGAATATGTGGGGTGAGGGAAAGTAAAGACAGTGAGGTGGTACTAAACATGAGAACCTGAGTGACTGAAAGGATGATGGTGTCCTCAAATAGCAGAGTCCGGAATAGAAGTAGATTGAGGGAAAAAATAATGTAATAAGTTGAGTGACGCACATTTCAATTCATTCATGATAGCTCATACTATATTATTCTCTGTTATATCAAAACCGAAAATGAGTCTAGAGAAAATGCTCTTATTTACTAGGACTGTCATGGAAGCATAGAATGATCTCTGAAGACCACTGCTACAGCCACAATATAGTTTTGGGGAAAACAGTAGGTCGCAGAAATGTTTGGTGGGGTGAGGGGAAGAATTTTCCAAATGGAACCTGCTGTGACTACCCTGTAATGGTTAGTCATACTTGGGTTTGGACTGCTCTGAGAGCTAACTCCCAGTGTGGAACTGTTAAGTATGTTAATATTCACAGTGGGGAGATGGGGTGGATTTGGAAGTGTTGGAGGATAAAGACAGCTATAGGGGTGTTGGAGACATGTCTAACAATTGGCTGTTATGGGGAGTGGTGAGATGCTATCCATATTTCAACTCTCTGATCATTTACGGTTGGCTCAGACGAAAGCCACCCTAGGTGACTCCAGAATCCCAGCTTGGAGACCAGTGACCTAGATTACAGTAACTTTAAGGTTTTGACAGGACATTCAGATCAAGGAGTCCAGCACATAACAACAAGAGTGGCTACTACTTAAGCAGTACTTCAAGGTTTGTAAAGTATTATGTATGTATGTGTGTGTGTGTGTGTGTGTGTGTGTATAAAATTTCATTTGATCCTGAAAAAGACCCTGTGAAGTATATTCATTTTATAGAAAAGAAAACAGATGCTGGAATAGGTTAAGTGAGATGCCCAGGGTCACACATTTATTAAGTGCCCGAGGAAGGACTTTTATTGAGGTTTTCCCAGTCCACTCTGGATGGCTAGGTAGTTGCCAATATGTTCTTGGAGTTCAATAAGGAGAAATCTTAAGGTCAGAGAAATAGATTTGAGAGCCATCTGAGCAGAGATGACAGTTTCACTTATAAAAAAGATAAAAACATTAAGAAAAGGTAGAGAGAGTAGGTAGGTGAGGACAAAACTTTCAAGTATTACTACATTTAGGGGAAAGAAAGAAATTAGAGAGGAGATAGAATGATTAGAGAAGTAAGAGGAAACTCAGGAGAGTACCAAGGGAAAAGGGACTTCTGAGGAGAGAGGGGGCAGACATCAGATGCTACAGGATGGGTCCAGGATCAGGATGTCTAGCGCCTCAGAAAATCCGCTGTTTCCAACGTAGCAAACATTAGCAATGAGCTAGAATTGGCACAGAATAACAGGTCAGAGTTCGAAGAGGACTCAGAGTCAGTCAATGTGAATCTATTAAGCACCTACTACGTGCCAGTCACTGTTAAGTGCTATGGATGCAAAGAAAGTCAAGATCCCTGCCTTCAAGGCACTCACAGTCTAATGGGTGAGTCAATAGGCAAATAACCACGTGCATTCCAGAATTATTCAGTGTAAATAGAATGCAATATTTTATGGAAATGAAAGTGTGGGAAGTGGTGAAAGACTCCTACATAAGGGGAAGTTTGACCTATCTTCAAGGTAGCAAGGAAAGCCAGGAGGTAGAGGTGAGGAAGCAGAGCATTCCAGGTAGAATTTTATAGTCCTCACAATCTTACCTCCTTAAAATTGGTTTTTCTAAAATTTAGAGTACTTGTCATATAGTGGTCATTTTTCCTCTCCTCTATCAAAATTTAAAGCTGGGAATGGACACTTACTGGATGTGGCTTTCATAATTTTCATTTCAAACACCAGTTTCTTCTGGTTGGTAAGTATCAGATGCAGAATAATAGTTGCCCTCCTTAATTGGTTCTTCTGTCTTTTGGAGGATTGAATTATCATTAAGGCAAGTAAAGACTTTGTTAATAGCTCTGCAGTAAGCAGGGAGATAATTCAAGCAGATGCCCAAACAACTGAAAATTTCCCCAAAATACAGTAAGATGCTGCTGTATCAGACTTGCGACCTACAGCCAATTCTGCTATCACACTTTCTTGAAATCACAAACTTGTTCCAATGTGATTGATACATTACGGAACAATTGGAGGATAACAAGCATTTCACATTTGCTTATGTGCCATTTCATTCACAGGAAAAAGTGAAAATGTAGTAAAGTGGTATGTATGTATATGTGCATGTACCTGTATATCCTGAGTTGAATATATATGTATATGTATGTGCACATCATCCATGTGAATACATATGTACTTATTCAACATCCCAAACTGAATGAGTCTTAGAGTGTGTAGGCATATATGTATGTGTATATACACATACATGTGTGTATATATGTATATGTATGTGTATGTGTGCATGTAATCACTAAAAATCACTGCGTTCTGCAAAGTTGCACAATAACAACCACTGGGCTTATGAGGAAAATGGTGTTAGGGACACAACACTTAAGAAATTAATCAATAAAACTTTAGAAAAAAAAGATAAAAATAAAGATGTTGGCATAGTTTTATACATATGAAATGGTTAAGAAAAACATAAACATTATAATAAATAATGGTATTATCCAAAGTATTGGCCGTTACTCAGGCTGCCCCAGGTTCCAACAAGGCTTGGACCAATTGAGGACTGAGGGTAAAAGGGCAGCCTCGCTGGGCCACAATTCTAGGACTCATTCAATTTGGATATACATCATATATAATTAATTACATTATCCCACAATTATATATGTTATATAATTATATAGTATTATAGAAATTTATTATATGTGTGCAGTGTTCATATCTATGTGTATATGTATATATGTGTGTATATACATATGGATGGATGTATCATGTGGGTATGTGTGTGTGCTGGGCCACAAACTTAGGACTCATTCAGTTTGGGATATACACACATACACATGTATCTATGAACAAAAATATACATATACATACATACACACCCATATACATATACATATATATGGGAGATATATAGATTTATATATATATCTCCCAAATTGGAGATATATTTGGTACATACATACATGCTTATTCAACATCCCAAACTGAATGAATCCCAGAGCTGTGGCCCAGCCAGGCTGCCCTCTCACCCTTAGGCCTCAGCTTTGCCAGTTCCACCCTGTTGGACTCTTGGGCAGCCTGAGCAGCAGCTGATGCTACGGAGAGCGTCACTATTTACTGAACTATTTCTGCATTGTTTGGCATTCACTACGTACAAAGCAGTACTACCATTTTTATTAAGTTCCTACTTTAAAAATGTTTGATTGGTGAATTTTCTGAGCATTATGTTCCTAACCCCATTTACCCAGTAATCCCTGTGGTTGTTATTGTGCAATTTTGCAGAGCACAGTGATTTTTAGGAAAACCTATGCTGTGTTACTGCAACACTTTCAAAATCTTCATCTGCTTCGTCTCTCTGCCTAGATGCTATAAAATGTATTTCAATAAATATGTGGCTTCTCTTTCTGCCTCCAGGGATCTTAACCCAATTGCTCACCTCCATGTTTTCCTTCCTGGTTTCTTCATTTCCCTCACACGAATATACCTTATTAACACGCTGTGCTAACAGCACACCCTCTTCTTTGCCTTCCTTTACCTATACTGTTTGCGTGAAAATGGTATGCCCTTCCAGAACCATACTCTAGTCATGGGCTTCATCCCACAAACCTAATCTAATCCCATATATTTAAATCTTCTATGAATTTCTAGGGACATAAAAACAAAATAAAAGTGTCCCTGCACTTGATGGGCTTCCACTCTAATATTAGATTCAACAAGTTATTACACGGAAAATATGTGATACATGTAGAAAAAAAAGTAAATAAATAAATAATGAATTTACCATCACGGAGAGGAATCAGGATGGGTTTCTTGTAGGAGATGTCACTTGAGCTGAATCTTAAAGGACAGTAGGGTGTTAAGTGGCAGTGGTGATAATGGAGAGCATGGAGGATATGAAAGATGATCTGTGCAAAGGCATGGAGGTGAGAAATGTGAGATTTAAAGTTGTGTATAGGAAAAATAAAGTAGGATAGTTTAACTGGAGCATAGAGTAAGGTTCAATATGTAATCCACATAAAAAAATGTCTTGAGAGAGAATATGAAGAACCTTAAATGCCAAACAGAAGGTTATATTTGTTTTAGAGGCAATAGGGAGTCATTGGGGCTTCAGGAGCAAAGGAATGACATTGTTAGACCTGTGCTTTTGGAATTTCAATTTGGCAGTCGTTTGAAGAATGGATTGTAGAGGGGAGATATCAAATGCAGAGAAAGCAATTAGAATTCCAGATTAGAAGTGAAGAGGGCCTGAACTAGGGTCATTGTGCTATAAACAGAAGGAAGAGATGAGAGGTGTTGACACTAGACTGGATATAGGCAGTGAAGGACAGGAGTTGAGGATAACTCTTAGGTTGTGAATGTAAGTATACAAAGACAAAATGAAAAATAATTCCTGACCTCAAAAAGCTTTTGGTCTACTGGCAGGACATACACAACATACACTGGTAAGTACATACAGGAAAATTTGAGGTAGGAGGAGAGACATAACAGCTAAGGGAATGAAGAAAGACTTCTTTTGAAGATGGCATATAAGGTAGTCCTTGAAAAATAGAAATAAATAGGGACTCTAAGCAATAGAGGAAAGGAGAAAGCACATTGTTAATCTGGAGATCAATCTATGCAAAGACACTGAGGCAGAAATGAAATGGTAAATTTGAATAATGCAGGATTTTAATGATAAATTAACATGGGTGCTAGAACTTCCTTCAGCTTCTTCAGCTTTGGGTATGTGGTTCTTGGCTTCCATACTCTGCTTATAAATGAGTTAGAGAATATAGATGAATCAAGAGGAGAGAGAGGGTTTCAGGTGGCCCAGTATTCATATAACATTATTCTCCACTATGACAATAAGGTATAAATACATGTATAAATATTTTGCCTAAAGGTCTGGGTATCTTCATGGTTAAAATTCTATGATATGACAGCAAATTAAAGGTAATGAAGTGATGAATTAAAAAGTATATAACTACGAAAATTCAAACAATTTTCATATACATCTACTACATTGCATGAAAGGGCAAAGATGAAGAAGAGCTATGGACTGTAAACATTATGGGATTTATATAATAGGTCATTTAATTCTACATGTTATACATACATACATTCATACATACATACATACACATCCTCTTTCCACACACAAGTGCACATATATTCACACACTTGCACATATACATACATTTGATTCAGCGTGCATCAATTTTTTAAAGAAATGAATTGTCTTACGAAAATTACTAAAAAGTCATCTCTGACATCGACATAGCTATCAGTATCTCACGTTCTGAAACCATTCAGTTATTATTATATAAATTATTTGCATGTTGGATTGAAAAGTTAAGCTCTTAGTTAAATATGCAAGGTATTTACAGAGAAATGAGAATGTTTCTACAAGCAAAGAAAAATTGTCTCGAGTCATTATACAGCATATAGCCACATTTCTTACACTGAAGAACCAAGATGAGCAAATCCTAATGGAAGAAAGTGATTAATTTTAATCATGGGTCTATTTCTGTCTTACTATCTGTCCATATCCTATGTTTATGTTTTTCTCTTCAAAGTGGGTTTCTTTCCTATCCTCTGATCTGATCTGCTTATAAACCTTTGGCAAAACTCCATATGATCACTATGAAGCCTAGAAGGTCTCAGAGTACAGAGGCCCTGCATTCCACAGGATCTGTCATAATTCTTTCTTTGTCAAAAAGTATTGCTAAATATTGAGTTACTGTAATGCTGATCCAGTACTTACAACCACATTCATGAGCAATTACATTCATATCATGGTATCAAGTACCATATAATCATCATTAATAATTCCAGAAATTCCACTGAAAAAAGCCATAGATAATTGGGACTATACAACATAATCGTTATTAAATGAATCCAAAGGCAGTAAGAATTTGTTGATACAAAAGCTCTAATGATGTAAGCAGTGAAGATACACATTAGCAAGTCTACATTTATATACACAAGGTGGCAAAAAATCAAGTTGTTTTAAGTACATAAACAGGTAAAATTTAAAATGAATTCTCTGTATGTGAACTTACATTTCCATAAAAATATGATAAACAATGGCATACATTTCAATCCTGACCTTTCAACCATTGTTTGGCCAAAGGGCCTTGGTACCCTTTAGAAAATTTCTCTTTATGCATACTAGGTAAACATAGTGGCAAATATTCATGCCTTCCATTTAGCATCCTATCCCACATCATCATTATCATTATCATCACCACCATCATCACTTCTCTCTCTATAAAACATATATAAATATCATAAAGATATGCATATGAATATAATGTATGCACATAAATAGTACATTATACAACCTATAACCATATTTCTTGTTCTGAAGAACTAAGATGAGCAGATACTGATGGAAGAAAATGATTCATTCTAACTATATATGTGTACATAGATGCAAATATATACACGTATTATATATACATATACATACATATGTGTATAACCACACAACAAAAGATGATGTGAATTTCCAAAGGAACCATGAGTGGGATCAATGAGAGAGAGGGATGAAACTGGTACATAAAGTTCTTCAAAATCAAATCCTTAAATTTTAGCTTTATCTCAAAGAAGGAGAAAAGATCATACCTGTTGAATCAAAGGCTACCTCATTGCCTGGGCTTGGGCCTATATCAATAGATACCATTGGTAGAAGTTTCCGAAAGTCCCATATTTTTGTCACACCACAAGTGTCACAGGATGCAATCATGTGGCCCTTCAAAGCGTAAGAGAAAAAAAGTTATTCACTCTACTTCAGAAAAATTGTACTACTATGGATCATATTTTTCATCTACATACTAAATTTTAGAAAAAAAATCACAGTGACTGACAAAGTTACTGACCTCCCTAGATCTTAGTTTTCCTCATCTGTAGAATGAGCATATTGGATATCTGATGTCCCTTCCATATATATGGCCAAAGAATCCCTAGTACCTAAAACACTGACTACAGTTTGCTTTTTCTTAAATTACAAAGGGATCATTCAGTTTAAACACATAGAAACTTGTATTAAGTTTCAGGAGAAAATCTCTCAACAGATTGAGTTTTAGGCGAATCCTCCCCTAGCCCCTACTAATTTTGATAATGCCAAAACATCAAAGAGTTCATTTTTAGATGAAATTGATGACAGCAAACACCATTTCTAAAAATGTAGATGAAATGTCTAAGGCTTTTCTCAAGTTCTTAGCAATTTCTCTGGTTCCTGACTTTGTCAATCACTAAGCATGGTACTGACAATTGTAAAGGGGCTAGATGATACAGACAGTACTGACTCACCATGGAGCAGCTGATAGACCAGGAAGAAACCTATGCAGAGAGGTGGCATGCACTGAAACAGCTACAACTATAAAGAAAAGTACTTGAAAAGGCCACAGAACTATGGAAATAGGAAGGACAAAAGGGGGTGGGTTGGAAGGACACCTGTGTTTACTAATGTGACTAGATGGAGTGGATCCCAGTGAGAATAATGATGAACTGACTATCGTTTATTTTTAAATTCTGTAACTGTTGTCACCGCCAAAACAATGGCCTTGTCACGAATCTAATAAATGTGATGCTTAATCTTTTTATGACTTAAAAGGAACATGGAGAACTTGGCCCATCTTCAAGTATACGAGCAGGTGTTCTTGTGATACTGAGGAGATGTTCTCTAAAGCCAGAAAGCATAAATAGAAAGAGTATAAAATAATAAAAAGGGAATATATAAATATACATTTATATATAAGTAATGCAAAGATGATAATTAATAAATATAATAAAATATAACAAAAATTAAATTATTAAAAATATAAAATAATATAAAGGGAATATATAATATATATTTATATATAAAGAACATAAAATAAAATAAAGGGAAAGAATAAATGACAAACTCTGGCGCAGGAGATATTGGTGAGAAATTCCAAATAATCTTTTGAATCTAAGGATTATGAGAAACTAGAAGGTACTTTTTGAACTGTGGGAGTAGGGAGAAAGCAGCAGCTCTAATGAGTGTATCAGCATCTTCCTGACTCAAAGGCTATCTACCTAAAGTAAACAGAGGCAGATATAGCCAGAGCATCTGGACTGGTGTTCCCAATTTCATCCTAGTGCTGTGATGCTTTTTTGACAGCAGAGTGAGAACAGAAGAGCCATGTAAGGCCTAATTGGGGTGAAACTACAGATGATTTGCATTCCTGGGTGGTTTTGCCTGTGTATGTGTATTTTTTCCATATTATGCATGCCCTTGGGAAAGACTGATGGGATGTAGCAAGCTGCCTAAGCAAAATACCTCGAGGGTCTGGGTAGTGATCACTCTATGTCATGAGACTAGTGATAATAATGTTCCTGACATGGTTAGTGTCCTTCTCAAGAGTCTCAGAGAAACACCATGATTCTGGAGTGAATCTATACTATAACCATCGAGTGTCCAATGGAAGTCATTCATAGGGTTAACCATACTATAACTATACTTCCAATGGAAGTCATTCATAGGGTTAACCATACTATAACTATACTTCCAATGGAAGTCATTCATAGGGTTAACCATACTATAACTATACTTCCAATGGAAGTCATTCATAGGGTTGAATGATGATGGTGAAACAGTGGTTCCATCAGTACCTCAGGTTGAAGTTGCACTGCCCCTGTGTAAATCTGACCTCATTTTCTCATTCTTTGTTCCAAAGGTGTCAGGAGCTGACTGCACTAGCCTCAGACATTTTCAGTGGACTCTGTTAGAGCATCCTATATGCTTACTAAACAGTGGCAACGAGGCATTATCCACTGGATAAGCCAATTCTTCTAATGGAGGGTGAAAGTCATGTCTTGAGGGACTGCTAGAGTTTTCAGTGTATTTGCTATATTTTATTTATACTTTAGAATGTTATGAAGTCACAAAAATTTTGTGGAGCCATAAAGAATTGAATAGTTCCCTAGAACAATCAACCACATCTCAACTGTTCTGTTGTAAGGCAGTTTCTTCAGGAGAATATATGTCTGTAAGTCCTTAGGGAGATGTTCTTACCTAAGCATCTGCAAATTTAAGAGAAAAATTTGATAATTGAGCTTCAGGA
Organism: Notamacropus eugenii; assembly: GCF_028372415.1. NCBI lineage: Eukaryota > Metazoa > Chordata > Mammalia > Diprotodontia > Macropodidae > Notamacropus > Notamacropus eugenii. Next base: position 312,032,949 of record NC_092877.1, on the reverse strand, counting down.
TAATTAGTTTCCTTTTTAATCATATGTATTTTATTTTACTCCTTCAAAACATTGTGAGAAAGGGTCAGTAGGCTTCACCAGACCAAAAGGCTCCGTGACACAAAAGAAGGTTAAAAAAATCCCTTGTACTACCAGATAATTTCCTTTCTTCCTACTGCTCTGCTTAGTATATATACAGCTTACCTAAAAATTTACTTACATGCATATGCTCCACATCTTATTGTCATGACAACATTGAAACCAAGCTTTCAAATATCCGTATCTTGGACTGTGGGTCCTCAGAGAATAATCTGCTGTGTTAATTTGAATGTGAGAATAACCACTGATAGTGTTTTTTGAGAAATGCCACTAAGTATGGATCATTTTCCCTTTAAATGTTTCCTTTAAAGTATTTCAGGGGAGGAGGGAAAGAGTTGATTTGAATGTTAAGAAATTAGTACAGTGTTTGCATGTGAATGTTAACTACATGCCACTTGATGAGAACTTAAGATGGTGATAGTGATAATTGATTATAAAGATCGTACTTTACATTTGTATAGCACTTTGCATTCTCAGAATGCTTTCCCATGCATCAATTCATCTGATCCTTTTCAACAACCCTATTAAAATAGTCCACACAAGTAGAATTATTCCCATTTTTCAGGTAAGAGAATTGAAGTTTGGAGAGAGTAAATTAAATGTCTAAAGTTACTTGCTCCAAAATGATAATCATCTAAATATGGGTCAAAGTTTATACCTAAGTACATGTCATGTTATTCCACTTTCATACCCTATTGGCGAATTTTTGGAATTCTAATGTTACTGAAAAAGTATTGTCCCTAGGGTCTGGGTGACCTTGTGCAAGTCATAATCTCTCTAGGTCTGTTTCATCTACAAAATGAAGGGGCTGGATTTGATGAACTCTATGATTCTATTTAGTTTTAACATTCTAGGATACTGTGCATAAAGAAAAAAAAACACAACAACCTTGTGGGGTCATCGAGCAAATGGCAGAGGTATTAAAACCTAGAAATTTCAATTGCTTTCAATATGTGGAGGTAATGACCTGCAACTCAGTATTAAGGTATAACTATAATAAAAATGTTTAGGCTCATTAGAAGGAATATTAGCATTTCCAAACATTTTTAGTATTGATGCATTAAAGAGAGTCCCTCAGGCTGTGTCTGAGCAGCAGTAGAGAACCAAACATATTGCACCATATCTCAGACCTATGGAGGTCTCCTAGACACCCATCTGGGGAGAGAAGATAAAAGTGCTAGGTGGGAAAGCAGAAACTAAAGGTAGAGACATTCAAGACATGAAGGAAACAGAACAGGTGAATACATGAGGGACAAAGGATCCCTTCAGGGAGGAGGCATTGGAGAAATGCATAGAGGAGCTTCAGAGACCTCACCTAGCCACACTCCTGGGGATACCATTTACTGAGTGATAAATGGCAAGTGACCATGTTTTATGAGATGGGCCTGGGCTCTGGCAAAAGTGTGGCAGAGATCCTTGTTAGAGCCCTCAAATTTTTTCAGATATGATTTAGAATTCCTCATTTTCCAAATAATCCTTTTTAGCGCAATGTTCTTAAAATAAGTTAAAAGTCACGAGTATACCAAAAAGTGGCTACAGTTTCATAAGATCATTAATTTAGGACATTGACGGACCATAGAGAACTTTGAGTCCAAGTCCTCTATTTTAGGTAAAACAGGCCCAGAAAAGTTAGAACTTGTTAAGGTCTCATACATATTGAACAGAAGAGCCAGGATCTGAACCCAGGTCCTAAGACATCAAATATTAAATTTTATATTAATATTAAATTAAATATTAAAATATGATATAAATACCAGCTGTAAGCCACCTTTCTTTGTAGGAATTCTTTCTAATTCTCTTTCATGAAGTGAAGGCACTATTTGAACTCTGTAGCTTCATAACTTTTTGAGAAAGAAGGAAAAGTAATAAAGTAATCATTTTTCAGAAGTGAGGTGAACTGAAGAGAAGGCTCTCGGAAACTTGCACTGTTACAGACTTTAATTTTTTTTTTTAAAGAAGTGGACTTTCTCTATCAAGATGAACAAATGGTCACAAAAATGTTTGACTGTTATGCTATGCTCCGTTGACCCCAGTCAAAGTTGTGCAAAGAGGTCCTCTTCCAAGCTACTTCCCCAAGAAATGTCTTTATTTCATTCCCTATCATGCCTCCTCTAAGGGAGGGTTTCACCAATTACAGTTCTTTTTCTATGCAATATTGCTATTGATATCATATGATTGATCAAAATCAGGATTTTGTAAAATCTGAAATGGTCTTTGGGAAGTGGGAAATATTCTATATTTAGTTAGCAAACAGACTATTTTATTGGGGTTTAAAGATGGGGAGTTTAAATGATTATTCACAATGACTATAACAATTTAAATGGAGAAAAACCTGAATGCTATAGCTCTGATGCCCAAATGTGACCCCAGAGAAGAGATAAGAATGCACCAACTGCCTCTCTTCTGTGCAGAGGTAGGGGACAAGGGGCGTGAAAAACTGCGTAAACGGTCAGACTCAAGTGATGTGTTATTTGGTTCTACTAAACTACCTTTATTCCCCTCTTTTTTATTAGTTGTTAAAAGGGAGGGGTATTTGAGTGGAAAACAAGAGGGATATATTCAGAAATGAAGATGGCAGAGAAAAATATGTAAAATATTTAAAAAGAATATATATGTACAATTTGTGTATCTGTGTATGGGTGTATATATGTATGTATACACATACACAGAAAGAGAAAAAGAGAAAGATTTAGTTGCTTAAATCCTCCATGAAAATAAGTAAATGTCTCATTGTTATATAGAAGCGACTTTGGGTTCTGAAAGATAATGCCAGAAAAGAATTCATTTTTTTCAGGTCTAACTTGGACAGAAAGACTTCAAGTATGGTTTAAGTGACAGATGCTATGCCTATACTTTGAGTGCAAACCTAGATGTATTCAGAGAGGTTCATTACTGAAAAGCTGGCAGTAGGTGTCAGACATTGGGCCTCTACATTCCCAGTGAACTTCAATCAAATTAAAATGTAGCTGAAAAATATTTAACAAAACAAATAAAAATGCACATGGATAATGTTTATACGTAGTTTTCTAAGTTTGCCAGGATCCTTATGAGCAGGTTAGCATAGCCTCTGGTTCTATTTGAATTTGTCCTCACTGATACAGACTATATATGTCAGGGCATAGAGCACTTGCAGTTTGTGTTAGTAGATGGAGTACCCATAAAGATGAATTTATAAATCCTTATAAATATTAACATGTATTTGGAAAGAAGAACTTCGCCTTTGCCACATTTTCTTGCTGTCCTTCACAAATATCTTGGTTACAACAAGGTAGAAATTTCAGTGTTATTTGTTGTCTTTGACTCTGGAAGATTCTTCTTGTCCAGTTAGGATTTACCATGGCCTCTCCTCTAGAGGATTGATTTTGAGAGACAGCTTTGGAGTTAGATTCACTTCAGGGAAAATCTGGGTTCAGACTAGTTAGGTTAAGCTACACCTAGAATGAATTCACACCCAAGGTTGATTACAGATCTGCTGTGACCTTCTAAAACTTTCCATAATTTGCTTGTTTTCCACATTGGAATGAATTCATATCCCTGGGCATGGGTTAAAACTATATCAACTTTAGGTCATAAAGAAAAAGGCACTATTCTATGAGTCATTCTTTTCTGTGTTATTAGAACTTTATTAGGGCAAAAAGACTTTTATGTTTACAAGAGTGGTCTAAAGGGATATGGAGTCCACAGGGTCTAAAAACAACATGGTCATCATATGTGTGCTAGAGAGTCCAGTCATAGACATGCTAGTCTATACCTTCCATTGTGTATAGAGTGCTATCCAAGTATTTTAGGAGATTGTAGTGGGAAAAGGTAGGGAGATACCAAGAGATAGTCCGTGTCCTCAAGGAACTTGTAACTTGATTATTGAAGCAGAACATATGATTAGTTAAGAACAATGAAACAGAAACATATCAATCAATGTGTGGTAATTTACATACAATGCAAAAGTAATGAGACAGAGCAGACTGAGGGATTAAGTAGATCAAGCAGAGGATGGCTGTAATGAAAAAAAGTGTGAAAGTCATTCTAGTTTGCACATGGGGTCAGTATAGACAGAGGCAATATGGCGGAGTAGGTGGAATCCCGGACTTGGATTCAGGAAATTTTGCTTCCAACACTTGTTAGCTATATAACTAGGAGTACCTTAATCTCTTTAAATCATGACTTCCTTGTCTTCAAATTGGCAATACTAATAGCTGTAGTATATTCTTCAGAGCATTATTGTGAGGCTCAAATGAAATAATTATTACAAAGCATCTTAAAAACCTTAAAGCATCATATAAATATCCAAATATACTCATTGGGTTAAAAATTATGATTCTGGACCCCTAGGAACCAATAAGCTTTGATTTCTTTTATTGACAAGGGTGTTTGGGTAAGAGAGCATGGATGAATTCAGCCAAGCACATGTGTGCTACTTAAAGAAATTTCACAATGGAGATGCACTTTATCTGTAGAAACATCCTTGTCCCTGTCAGCAATGTTCTCCTATATGAAGGATGTTATTTCAAAAATAATATTCTACCAGGTATATGTATAACATACTAGAAGAGACCACCTTGGAATTTTAAAAAGATGAGTTAGATACAGGTGTTCTTAATTTGGGATCTGTGAACTTTAAAAACGTTTTGATAACTGTTTCAATATAATTGATTTCCTTTGTAATCATGTATTTTATCATATATGTTTAAAAATATTATTCTGATAAGGGATTCATAGCTTCATCCGATTTCCAAAAGATCTATGATATAAAAAAAAGTCAGGAAGCTCTCATTTAGAAGGTTATGTCAATTTTCTAATAATGAAGTGATGAAGGATGGGAGTAGGACAGAGTAAGGCTATAAAAAGGGATATAAAAGCCTACTAATACCTGTTGAGCAAGGTCAGAGATTATTTGGTGGTGGCAATTCATTCCTCCATCTAGATTACTAATCAAGATTCCTCGAGAGGGGGGATTAATCTTCATTTGCCCTTTATCATTTACTGCCTTGCTTTGGTAATGTTTACATGTGCATGTTGAAACACATACTTTATCTCACTACGTAGAATGAGTATGAACTCCAGGCAAGTTCTAACTATCACCAAACCATGTCTTGCTCATCTCTGCTTCCCCAATATCTAAAACAGTGTCTAGTACATAGGAGATATTCAACAGATATTAATGGATTGATTAATTTCCTAGGCATAGCCTAATGAACAAGGTAAGCATAGGTTGGTCAAACTTCATTTTACACTCAACACCATGTCCAGACAATGAACTTCTACAAGCATAAAGAATGGGGCCCAACAAAGCACTTGAAAACCTTTGTATTATAAGAAGAATTCTTACAACTATGTTTTATTCAAGGAGAAATGGAAATTACTAGCATGGTGTGTGAAACTAATGCATTCTGCCTCTGGCACTAAGCCTCTCCTAAAAGCTCTAAAGATATATTTTATAAATCTCATATGAGTTTCCTTCATTTTCATTCTCATTATTGGCATTAATTCAGATATTCATGTGTGAGATCTTTGTCTTCGCACTGACGTTTCCTTCTGATACGTTTGGTTATATTACAGCACCCTTTTTGTGACACAGGTACATAGCAACATATTGTAATGCCAGATCAGGAGACTATGATTTCTGAAATATGAATGAATAAGGCACAGAGATTTAAAGTTAAAACTAAAGCTTTGAATCCAATATCTGAAAAGTGAAGCTGCATTGAATTGGTTTTGCCTGCACCTCACTGTTTACTTCAATGGAGAAATTTCAATTCCATTGCTGGTCCTAATGGTAAATATTGAATCACGCAGCTTCTTTTACATTTCGAAAAGATCAAATGTCATAAATTGGCTCTTCTTCTCTCCTTAGTCTCAATCCTTCTGAACTCTCTTCCACTGTGATTTCGTCACTTTCACGGCCTCAATTCTTATCTCTATATTTGTCATACCAGACCTTTCTCACGAGCTCAAGATCACCATTTCCAGGTTTCTGTAAGATATGATGACCCCAATATCCTCTAGAACTCAAACTCAAAATGTCTAAAGTAAACCCACAACCCTTCCTTTGAACTGCCCTTGCTCCTAACTTCTCTCCTTCTATAAATCTTATTACAATCCTTTCAGTTACCAGACTCCTTTGAATTCTTTCTCCTTTGTCTGAAAACATCCAATCAATAGCTAAATTCTATTGATTTTACCTTTGTAACATTTCTCCCATTTGTTATTTCTGTCCATTCCTACTGTCAACAGTTTAGTTCAGAGTCTCCATTACTCCTTGCTTGAGCTACTGCAATATTCTAATTGATGTTCCAATTGACGTTCCAGTCTCTCTGTGTGTCCTTCTCTAATCCATCTTACACACACTCTTCAGAACAATATTCCTAAAGCAAAGTGCTGATCAGATCACTTTCCTAACCCCAAAGTGTCTAATTATTTTTCATCGCCTATAGGACAGTCAAAATTCCAAAGGATGATGTCAAAGATCCTCTATAGGTGGACACCAGCCTCGGTGTCTTCTTCATTTCCCTTTCTTACTTTGATACTCAAAATGGATTTGATATCATGTCTGATTTTCTAGACAAATTGGACTATTCTCCATTTCTGAATACACTGTGTAATTTTCCACTTCTGTGTCCTTATTATGGGCAGCTAGGTGGCACGATGAATGGAGTGCAGGGGCTTGGATCCGGAAGGCTCGTCCTGAGTTTAAATCTGACTTCAGACATTTATTAGATGTATGATTCTGGGCAAGTCACCTTCCTGCTGTTAGACTCAGTTTCATTATCTGTAAAATGATCTGGAGAAGAAAATGACAAACCACTCCAGTATCTTTGTCAAGACAACCCCAAATGGAGTCATGAAGAGTCAGACATGACTGAAAAATGACTGAACAAGGACAAAAATATTCCTACTTATTATCCTCTTTCTACATCACAATACCATTCCCCCTTCTTCACCTCCTGATATGCCCTCACCTACCTCCATACCTTTGCACAGAATGCCCCACACACCTGGAATGCCCTCCCTCACCAACTCTATCACTTAACATCCTCATCTTCTTTTAAGATTTGGCTCTGATACCACTACCAATTTAAAGCTATTTCTGCTCTTTGGAGATATTAGTGATCTCTTCTACGTCATAGAACTTTGAATTTATTGATCTGTATATTGGTGGATTTGAGTTAGAGACATAATGGTTCAAATTCTTGATATGTAACTGTGTCAACTTGGACAAGTCCCTTGACCTGAATGGGTCTCAGTTTGTTTATGATTAAAATGAGAGTGGTGAAGATCTGTCAGATGACTTACATCTCTAAATCAAGGAACTAAAAGACAAGTCACAATGTGAAAAGTATGTAGGGAAGGGCAAAGGGAATTTCATGAGATAGGTAAGGGAGAAGAGATTAATCTGAGCTGGAAACATGGTAGAAGGTACTCATGAAAGAGGTGGCTCATGCACCAGAATTGGACTTTCACATAGGGAGAGATTTTAATCAGTGAAGATGTGAAAATAATCCATTATAAGCATGGCAGACAACATATGCTGAATCATAGAGTTATGGAACAGGATAGGGTGCCCCAAACCTGAATGACTTACAAGGTCATATTTACATTTATACTGCTTCTGCAAGATTCTACTCTGATATGTCAGAGTACCGTGGACATGATCCTGTGTTCTCAAAGGCTATGCCAGTAGAGGGCAAGTTCTATCAAATTCTGCGATGCTAGAAAGGCATAAAAGTATAGCCTTCTTGACAGACAATCTCAACTTATCAAGAATTGACCCTCGGTAACTAAATTAGGAGACATTCATCACCAGTGGTTAAGACACATAATAATGAATTATTTGGTCATAGTGACTCATGAAACAAAATGACTTACTATCCTGTGTGACATCCTCTCTTGCCACTTAGTAGTGGCAGAGTGATGAAAAGTGGGGGCAGAGGGGACTATAAACAACAGTTTTAGAATATTTGTAAACAGGTAGGTGGTACAACAGATACAGTACTGGGCTTAGAATCAGGAATAATCATATGAGTTTAAATCTGGCCTCAGACACTCACTAGCTGTGTGACCTTGGGCAGGTCACTAAACCCTGTTTGACACAGTTCTTCATGTATAAAAGGAGGTGGAGAAGGAAATGTCAAACCACTCTAGTATCTCTGCCATGAAAACCCCCCAAAAGGGGTCATGAATACTTAGACACAACTGAGAAATGACAGAACTGAAAACATTAACTTGAAATAAAAAAAAAACTTTAAAAACACCTTTGAATGACTAAAAATTGTGCATAGTATTGGAGAAAATAAATATTACTCTTGACATTCTAACTAAAAATGGAAACAGAAGAACAATGGAAGTCATAAGCAAATGGAAAGATGGCTCAAAGTTTTTCTTGCAGAAAGGAATTGGCTAAGTTGGTTTTATCATGTGTTCAAAAAGCAAAAAGAAACATCATTTCATGGGTTATCTGATCACTTTATGTTGTGATATTTGTGATAAGTATTTATAAAAACCTGCCATGAAAATAATTGTAACTTCTATATCATCATCTGGTACAAAGGATGAAGGGATAGGGAAATTTCATTAAGAAGCTGATAAGATATTCCAGAATTAAATCAACACATACTTGGGTGTGACTTTAATGAACAGATAGGGCCAGGAAAGGATCGTGAAAATATGTTGGAAAATATGGTTCAGGTGCCAGGAGTGAAAGAGGCCAAAGACTTACAGACTATATATATATATATATATATCAAAGATGATTTCTTTGATAAATGAATTTGAGGGCCACTGGGCAATACAAACACTGAATAATATTTTAAAAATGCAATGATTGTGAAGACTGGTCTATTGCTAGGCCCTTACTTAGTAAAGTAATTTCACAATCTGTATTTTCTTGTGCCATCCTATTTTATTTGGATTTCCAAGAATCTTTATTTTATTGTTAACAAATCCCTTCAGTTCATATTTTTTCTAGCTTCATTTAGTGAAAGTGACTAACAAAACTGTGGTTATTCAGACTTGAGTATTTGGCAGATTTGTTTTTTTCAGAAATGAATGCAATGAGCCTGTCACTTCAAGAAAAACAATTGACAATATTTTTTGTCAATGACAAAATTGAAGTGAAAATTAGAATTTGAAAAACTTGTATCTTCCACTGAGTGTCTGACATCTTCCCAATATGTAAAGATTTTTCTGATGAGATTGGTGATGGTATTAGTGAATTTTAACATTGTATAATGAAACATTTCAAAAACTATTCAAAGTGCAAAACAGACCAATGGATTTTAATGTTACTGAGTAAGAAAAGTTTATTGACATTTGCAATTAGCCTTTAAGAAACTACTTATTGAGTTTAGGTGCAGTATCAAATAAGAATAACCTTAATTGTCTGAAAAGGTCATTAAATGCTCACTGTTTTCAACTGCATATTTATATGAGGACAAACTTTCTTCAAATACTTCAATCAAGACAAAGCCACAATATATTAATGCAGATTCCAGATGACTTCAATTAGACCAGAAGTTAAAGAAATTTGCCAAAATGGAAAATATTATCATGCTTCAAAATAATTTTTAGGAAATAATTATTTTTGATAAAAATGTTATGCATATTAACATGTAATGGACTTATTGACTTCCTAACTCCTTGCCCAGCATTCTATCCTCTGCACCACCTAGTTACTTAAATATGAATCTTGAATGGAGAGCTGGAAGGAAATTCAATGACCATTGAGTCCAAACCCCTCATTTTAAAATCCTTCCTGAGCTCTTCCAAGAATTCTCTTTATGCTTTAGACCAGTTCATATTCCCTTCTGAAGTTTCAGATGGGAGTATAGTCTTAATGCTGATCTCTTTGGTATTTGTGCTTTGGTTCTTATTCCCATAGAAAGATTCTACGGTCTTTTCAGCTTTGCTTCTTATTCATGATGATCATTCTTTTCCTGGATTTTAAAGTAGATTTCTGCATCTGGGGCACAGGGGGCTCTGTCCCACAGTTCTTGTGCCTAAAACTTGAGGATTTGTGTGTTGTGACCTGTGGTTCTTTCAGGTAGAAGCTAAAATGCTGCAGCTTACCTGGTGCTAAGCTGGCTGGTGTTGGAAAGCAGAGGCCAGGTGAAGTTGTTTTGGTTTTTCCTGGAGTTATCCTGGAACTAGCTGGGGGAGGAGTGGTCTGGCTACAGGAGGTCTCCTCTGCTGAGCTAGGGCACAGGCAAGCTCAGTGGTTGATAATCCCCTCTGTGCTAGTGTCTTCTCAATTCCCCTGGGGTGTTGAGGCACACCTGGAGTCCTGGTATTAGTGGTTGTGGGCTTCACCCCCCTGGGGTTCAGGATCTCCTCCCAGTTTGCTGAGGTGAGGTTCTCTGGGACAACTCTGATCCTGCACTGGTCCCCATCAGCCACAGCAAGAGGGACCCTCCTTAGCGATTTTCCTAGCCTCACGGGCTAAGAGACTATTTACCCCTTCTGCTGCTCCCACTGTTCCAGGATGTTTCCTGGGGAGATACTTTCTGGGTTCTTCAAGGTCAACAAGGGGAGGGAGATGGCAATTACCAATCACTCCACCATCTTGGCTCCCAAATCCCATTTGAGGTCCAATAAAAGTGTAAGAAGTCAAAGTCCAGACCACCAGACAGGTGACTGCCCCTTAGGTCCCTCTGCCATTCTGTACCTCACAAAACAATCATATATTATGGCAGAGATCAAGAAATTTAGAATCTCAGTTGGGTTACTCATCCCAGGATACACTCAAGTCACCAATGATCTGTGCACCCATGGGAATGCTAGACCAGGGAGCTGCAAGCCTCCTTGCCTATGAGTAATAAACTGTCTGTCTCCTTCTTGGTACCATCTCACCCACAATCTCCTCATAATGATATTTTAATAGCCAGGAGGCATAAGTGCTAGAGAACACTGTTTCTGAAGTCAGAAGACCTGGGTTAAAACCCCACTCTTGATGCCACTACTTTGAGTAAGCGCCTTAACCTCCTTGGACCTCAGTTTCTTCATTTGTAAAATGAGGGGTTTGGACTAAATAAGCATTGAGTTTTCTTCCAGCTCTCCCAATCCATAGTACTTTAGAAGCAAAGGACCCCAGAGTCCTACAACCTAGGTATGGGTATTAGGGTTCTGGATCTGAGATGACTTCAAGTTCTATCGTAAGCAGTTACTCAAATTTCCCCGACAGTAGAGGCTAGAGTTTGCAATCTTAGAGGAATCAGCTACACTTATGAGATCACAGATCCAATGGATAATTTATCTTCATATTTGTTTACATAAGTGACATTAAGAACACTTTTATATACACTTTCCCATGCCATCTGCATTTAGCACTTCAGCTTCTCCAACCTTGCATGCCATCCACAACCGCTTCTCACACTTCATGTAGGGTCCCCTGAACTCTGTCACTGATCCTTCATTTTCAAGCTACTCTGTTTCATCTGCTTCTGAAATCTCTCACTTCCTTTTCCCCATTATTCTATTTATCTCTGGTCATTAAGATCTCAGCTGGGAGCTTTGCACATCACCTTTGAGAGTAAATTTCAACCCCGTTACAGTGTATTGATAATCAAACTTTTTTTGCCTATAAAGATGTTATTTGAGTCTGACTAATTCATAAATCTTAGGAGATGATAAAATATAAAATAGTATCCCTTTTTGCTGCACTTTAGGAATTCTTGTAGCTGTATTAATAGACATTTTATTTCAGTGATTTAGGAATGCACACTGTGCTTCCCTTCCATCACTCCTACATTGAAAGGACAGCTCATTATTTTTTCCTCAACACATACTGCACATGTTCTGTCTTGCTCTGTAAAACACAGGGGATCTTTCTCCCCCTTTAAGTAAGACGTTCCTCATGGGATTTCAAGAGAGCAGCACAGTATCAACTTGGAGCAGTTTTTGCATAAATTTGCATAAGAAGTCTAAGCTCACTGAACTTGAAAAGAAAAAAAGCCTACCACAGTTGGGACTACATTTGAAGCAGTATGCTAAAGATGACAATTTTGATAAGATGAGCACTTAAAATAACCAATCTGTTTTTCTTTTTAACTATGAATTTAGTTCTTCTATACTTCAAGACCAATAAAAGGGAAAGAGTGAAGTGCAACTCTTTGGAAGCATGAGCAGCACCCATCTTGATTTAAGGTCAGATAGCTGGCCCTAGAATAAGGAACTGAGGATGTCTTGCAACTCACTCATTTCACAGATTGTTTGAAGAACCAAATCAGATTTCGAAAGCACATAGAAAACTTCATTTCTAAAACTTTAGAGATATAATGAGGAGGAGTCATGCTTTAGTTTTTCTGATATTTCCAGAATTAACAATGATGTTCTTTAGTGTAATAAAAATATTCTTTTTGAGCTCATTATCATTACAGAAACTGACATGTATAGACCCACTAAATCCATTTTATTTATTGTTCCAGTAACCTAAGGTGTTACTCTACTTGGCCATATTCTATTTTAATGTGGTCAATTATTATTGATTAATATGGTATTTACTGTAATAACATCACTGTGATAAGCTGTGATGAATTTATTTGGTATTAGAGTGCTATCAATTCCATAAATTCTGGACATAGGCACAGGAAACATCACAAAGAAAATTTATGAATGAGGTGAGGTCACCATAGTATTTATGTCACAATTGTGCATGTTCCATAAACATACTTTGGTTACTGCCATCTTAAAGTGGAAAGAGAAGTACTGTTATTATTTACCAATTGTAGCAAAATATTAAGTTCCATGCTTTCTCTGGTAAGGCAAAGAAGGACTATAGGACAGTACTTGTTTTTTGTACAGGAATATTTGACAATAAAAATAATGACATATTCTACCTCTACTAACTAGTTTTAACAATTTTAATCCTAATCTTAAGGGAGGTTGCTAACATGATTTCTTTCAATATATAGAAAACAAAACATAGAATCATAGATTTAGAGCTGGAAAGGATTTAAAATGTCATATAATCTAGCTAATTACCTTTTGTCTTTTTGCAGATAAAAACACTGAGGCTTACAGAGATTAAAAGGCCCTACCTAAGTCTCATACGTGCTGTTAAAATTGGACACAAAATGAATATTCTATGGCTACAAATGGACTTATGACTACAAATTCTACCGTACCAGATTGTCCAGTCATTCTACAATGACACTTTGGTTCATTAAGCATTTTTATATAGATACTAAATTATTGGTTTAATAACTTTAAAATAAATTATAACCTCACAAGTATAAACTTTAGCATATGTATATCCATTATTCGTCATGTAAAACATAATTGGAGAATTTTTAGTAGGGTGGTTTCTTTCAAAAATCTTATGCTACAAACAGACTTTTTGTATTCACACCATGACCAAACATGATTCCAAAGAGATGGTGAGCTCAAGGTACATAGTAAGATACATATTTTCAAGTCATAGCCAGCGTAAGAATTTGTTTTGCTTGACTATGCATATTTTTAAAAATTAATTAATTTTTTACAAATGTTTATTTGCTCTCCCACATGCCACTTCCACCAATCTCCTCATTTAAAAAAATATAATCTCACAACAAAAATTCATGGTTCAACAAAACAAATTCCCATATTTGCCATATCCAAATATACATGTATCATTATGGATTTTAAGTCTATCACCTTACTAATAGAAGGTGGGGTATGTGATCCATCTTCAATCCTCTGGACTCCTGGACTCCTAAAAACGTATATTTACTATATATACATGTTATAAGAGTTTTGTTTTCCTATTTTCTTAAGTGAGTGGAAGGAAAATACAATTTTAATTGAAAAAGCATATTAAAAAAGAAAAAAGATCAATAAAAATTATATAGTTAAGTAATCATGAAAACCTTTATGTTAAAGTATCTATACTAAGCATCAAGTATTACTAATCATCTTTCTTTCTTTCTTCTGGTAGAAAATAGTATCCAGCCATGCTCTTCCCCTTTGATCACGGAAGGATGATTCTCCCAACACTCATCAAAATGGAAAAATGAGTCCATATTGAAGGCTCTATGAGAACCAGATAACTGGCAGCTTGCCATTCAGCTTGTAGACAGATGTGAAAATAAAAATAAAAGATATGTGGGAATCACTAACTCCTTATACAGGTAGGTCCCCAATGCATAAAAAAGTAACATTAAAATTGATATTAGATATCAAAAGAGTTAAAAATCTTTTTGGTTGACTTTGGAAGACGTAGATAGTGGCTAACTGAAATCTTGATTTTTTTTTTAAAACACAATTTCTTCTGGAGAGTAAAATTTTGAGGTTTTCAAGTCAGTTGCTGCAATTTTTTTTAAAAGATGAAAAAAAAGAAAAAGACTTAGGCTGGGCCCCAAGCCCACATTATAAATCCGCTATAGGAAATTATAATATCCTGCCAGGAGGTGTAATTTTTAAAACCTCTTTTTTTTCCTGCTGCAGTGCCTGCTTGGGATGTACAAATTAATTCTTCTCCTCTGAGAAGGAAGGGCAAAGTCTTCAGCACTGCTTGTAGTTGTGCATGTTAAGCAGCAGTCACTTCTTGAAGTAGGGATACATTGGGTCACATTGGCCCGAGAACACACAATTAAGCAAACAAAACCACATTTAAAAAGATAATCAAGTTTTCTTGTAATTACACTTAAGAGCAAATTGGTGTGACAATTTTTTTTCTGATTATGTAATTCAGAGACTATGTATTCAACATTTCCCTATATATTATGATCTTTTAATGCCCTCCATTATCTGAACACCTATGTCATTCTTCACATTTATAGGAGAATAAGCACAAGTATCATATCCTAATCCAAAGACTTTGCCTATCATTAAACGATATCTTCAGAAGGTCTCATTATTTAGGGGAAATATTTATGTGTGTATGTGTGGATACACATATATACATATACACACATCTAAACAGGTACACATGTATATATGTGTACGTCTATACACACAAATGAATGTATATAATATGCATATATACACCCACCTCTATAAATATATACATATATGTATATATAGATGTAGGCAAATAATATATACATAAAACCTATATATGTTTATATTCATATAAATCTATTTTTAAAATAGAGCTAGCTTCCTAATGTTCTTCATTAACCAATCATCTAATTAGTAGTAATCATTGAGCAGCTGTCATATGCCAAGCACAATTCTAGGTATACTGGTACTTCAGATAGCTTAAGTCAGGGATTCTCAAAATGTTTGGTCTTAGGATTTCTTTATATTCTTAAAAATTATTGACAAGTCCAAAGAGCTTTTGTTTATATCAGTCGTACCTATCAATATTTAATGTATTAAATTTAAAATAGATAGTTTGAAAATATTTATTCATAAATAATAAACTAATTACATATTAATACAAATGTATTTAATGAAAAATAACAATATTTTAAAAACTGAAACATTGAGAAGAATGGCGACGTTTTACACATTTAAAAAAAGTCAGGCTTAATAGAAGACAGCTGGATTCTCATATTTGCTTCTGCATTCAATTCACTGTGATATATTGCTTTTTGTTGAAGTACATAAAGAAAAATCTAGCCTTAACCAGACATTTAGTTGGAAAAGAGAGTATCTGAATAGGTAAATAACATTTTAGTATTATTGTGATGTACATTGTGATGTAGATTCACAAACCTCCTGAAATTGTTTCAGTGACCAGCGATGGTCACAGACCACAATTTGAGAACTACTGCTCTAGACAGGTCTCTGTGGATCTCATGCGCTCTTCCTTTAGGTGATCACCAAGGCTGACCTAGGTTACCTTAGGCCAACTTGCTGGGTCCCTCCTCTGATCTCACCTGAAGGGCTGAATGCACCATAAACATAATATATCTTTAATCAGAGATCATCTTATTGCCTCAAAGACCATGTTTTCACAAAAAAGGGTCCTCTCTAAAAACACGTTTCATGGGATCTTAATGCCTTAATAGCTCTGGTGTCCTAAAAGAATTCAGTAATATTTTTAAACTAATTTTAACATAGATCAAATATGACTTTATGACACATACAAAAGAAATAAATGAACAGGTCACAATTTACTTTTATCAACAGAGGAATGAGGGTCTTCCTCTGGTATACATGACGTCACTTCCGGTGAAGATGAGCTCTGAGTAGACCATACTCACTGCTCTAATGGGGGGAGTTGTACAATGCCACACGAACAAGAGGAGTTAAAAAAGAAAAACAGTAAAATCTTCCATTTGGGAGCCTTCATGAAGCTGAATTACTAGGGTGCTTGATTTTTTAACTGAATTAACAAGCTGTTCTGATATCACATAGGCTCAAACTAATTGGTATTTCTGACCATTAGTTTTTTTTCTATTAACCACAACCTGTGCAATTAGATAAAGGAAACCAGAATACTGGCTGCCTTAGTGATGCAGCTCATTCCACCAAACCCAATGTGAAACCTGAAAATGCTTTTTTTTGTTTCTAGTGTCTTCTGTAAGTGGGGCAGGTAGGTAGCACAGTGGATAGAGTGCTGGGCCTTAAGTTAGAAGACTGATTTTCCTGAATTTAAATCTGTCCTCAGACACTTCCTACCTGTGTGACCCTGGGCAAGTCACTTAATCCTGTTTGCCTCAGCTTCTCATCTGTAATATAAGCTAGAGAAGAAAATGGTAAACCATTCCAATATCTTTGTCAAGAAAACCCCAAATGGAGTCATGAAGAGTCAGATGGGACTGAAATGACTGAACAACAGATTCCTAAGGAAGCAGCATTGTTTCAAAATTTTTATTACAATTTTCATATTAAACAACTTTAAAATTATTTGAAAATGGATACGGAGCTGTTTTTGATGATAAAAATAATTTCCTATTTCTTTGGGGGGGGGGTGACAGTATCCATTAGTACCTGTGATTTCATTACTATAATAAACAATCTCTCAGTGTAAAACCTTTTCCTATGGATACAGGTCTGCAACTTCTAATTTAGGCTGGCGGGAGGGGGGTGAGGGTATGAGAAGACTTGCCCAGGGTCACCAGATGAGTCTGTGTCACAGATAGGCCTTAGTCGCTAATCTTCCTAACTCGAAGGCCGACCCTTTATCCATTACGCCATGCTGCCTTTTCTTTGTAAATTATGCAGCTACATAATTTATCGAGGGAACTGGGGACTAGAAAATAGTGTCACATTTTCTTCATGGAGCCATCACAAATTTAAACAGTCAGTAAAAATTTAAAGATGTTTTGAAAAGAGTGAGAAGAAAATAATTCCTTGAGTTATATGAACTCATATAGAGTAAAGTGAGCTGAACCAGGAGAAGACTATTACTGCCTAAAATAATATAAATGAACCAGAACACGAAAATAAGCCAGACTCTAAATAATTGCAATGTGTAATGTTGGTCCCAAAGAACAAATAATTAAAGATGCTTCCCTCTTTGGGGCAGGGGTAGGGAACTAGTGACGGAGAATGTTGGATACACATGGAAAGGAAGCCCTTATAGTAGCTGCTTTTGTGCAACGGTATTTTATGTTAGAGGGAAGGCTGAATACTGGGAAATATACAATCAGAGAAAGAAGATATGTTTGGAAATGACTATAACACAAACCCAAAAGGCATTAAGAAACTTTAAGTTTTAAAATGTTCTTCTTTCCAGTGATGATAATGTTAACTTATCCATAACAAAATAAAAGTAGATGAAGACACATACAGTATTTAGATTTATTTTCTTCTCTTGCAAATAATCTTCTAGGTCTTTGAAAATACTTGCCTGGTTGGTGATAACTATAAGAATTTTTCTTATGTAGTTATTTTATTCATAGTAATATAGGTAAGTAATAGACTATTCTCCTCTCTTCTCCTATCTTCTCCTCTCCTGTCTTCTCCTCTCCTCTTTTCTCTTTGTTTCTCTGTCTCTCGGCCTCTGTGTGTTTCTCTGTCTATCTGTCTTAAGAATGTGGCATAGTAGAAAAAGTACCACATGCTTAAGAAAAAGATGAGTTGCAACTCTGGAATCACTATGGTAATAGCCCCAGGCCCAATATGGCAATCCCAAAGGTGAGTAACCAACCAATCAAATGGCCTCTTCAGCCACTCTCTGCTCTAGATCCAAATACATTGTCTATGTTTAATATAATGTTGTATAAAAGAACATCAAGTACTCAGAATATATCAGGGTTATGAAGGAAAATTGTAAGAGGTGAAAGTGAGCTACAAAAGAAAACACAATGCTCTGAAAGGAGTTGGACTATATTTGGTTTTAAATATAATTGCCTTTGGCAGTCAATGCCACATCATAAATCTCTAAGATGGTGTAGTTGCTGGGCACATATAAGCATCCCAATAGAATATAAACACCTTAAGATCAAGGACTATTTTTTGCTTCTTTTTATCTGCAACACCTGGTATATAGTAACTATTTAATAAATGTTTGTTGAATGGATAATGCACCACACAACTTATTGGCTGAATAATTTTGTGTAGCTTACTTAGCTTCTCAATTTTTTCATGTACAATATATGCATAATCAATATCTATTCCTTTTATTCACAGTTTAAGAAACTGAGGTAGGTTAAGTGACTGGATTAGAACTCTGGTCTTCTTGACATCAGGACTAGTGCTCTATCCATAGGGCCATTTGACTGCCAAGATAGCTACCATATAGCATTCCTGGGAGGATCAAATAAGAATATATATTATATGAAAAAACTAGAAAACAGTGAATCATTATATAAACTAAAATTATTTTTCACTTTGGTATAATTTTTCATGGACATAAAATTTCTCCACAACTATTATTTTAAGACACAGGGTTGAAAGATCACTTACTTCCTACAAGATGAGATTCTAGGTATTTTCTACTATAATTTTCAGTCTTTGAGAAATGCAAAACAAACTTTCAATCTGTGCAAAATAAACTGAGACTTCAAATATAGCATAAAAGAATAAATAGCCTGCCACCTTTTTCTATTATGGGTTATTCTGGGTTTTTTTTTACCTGATCACAATGGGTAACTTTCTTATAGTTCACATCACACCTAAAAGCTGTAACTTATGCATCATCTGGGTGCAGTAATGAATAAGAACTGACATTAAATATCGATATTATTGGCCCAGCTAAATGGTAGCTGACATCAAGCTGGATTGCTGAAGAGGTAAACAAAATTGAAATTTCTTTTTGTTGTAAGTACAGCTTGACATCATTTGTCCTTCACAAGATCAATGCATGACTGACCCAAATGCTATTTGCATTTCTTTCTAAAAAATGCCTGAACTTATACATTGTCTTTGAGCTTGGACAACAAGCAAAATTTAGAAATTCAATGTCTTTTGATGAAATGGGGATAGGATAGTTTTTCCTTTTAAGCCTTTACAAGTGAAAAGAAATGCTTCTTTCCATCTTTTAAGGAAAAATTAGTATAAAACAAGTACTTATATTCACATGCAGACAGAAAGATCAAGGTAAACTACTTTAGATCTAATAAAAAATCTCAAGGTACAAAAGCTGGATATTATCCTAGTTCACAAATGTATTTTGTTATACCTGTCGAGTTTTCGATCCAATTGCTTTTGCAACATTTAGCTCTTTTCATACCTCTAAAATGGAAAATTTACACTTGATACATTTCCAAAGTGTGCTACTCAAAATTGTAATACAATACCAGAATTTTCTTTTCTATGGTGAGCTAAGAAAATACATATTGCTGTTTTAGGCTTACAATGTGCAAGGTCTATTAGAGAAAATATATTAAAACTTTCTCCCTGACTTGCAGAAGATGTATTTATTTGTGCATTTTAACTTCTTGGGACCTCAGTTTTCTCATCTGTATGAGGGAGTTCTGCACATTGAGAAGGTTTAGATGTATCTCATGACCTGTAATTCTCTATGTTCTTTTTCACATACAAAGGAATGAAAATAGTTGTGTGAGCCAGGAAAAGACACATTCCTCATATAGGTCTCAGTTTCCTTACCTGAAAAATGAAAATGCTGCACTACATCATTTTTGTAATTGCTTTGAGATTCACAACTGCCAGATCCTGTGAACTTCCTGGTGAGGGTGTTACCCATGGTTCTGTCCTAGGTTCTTTTTCTTCTCTCTCTATTGTCTCTTTCTCTGTCACAACCATATCCTACTAGTTTTACCATTATTACAGATGATCCCCAAATCTATACATCCAGCCTAGTACTTTTTCCTGAGTTTCACTACTGCATTACCAAATGCCTGCTAAACATTTTAAGATGGATGCCCAAGAGACATCTTAATATATGCAAAATTTAACTCATTGTCTTTCCCTCTAATGACTCTCCTCTCCCAAACTTTCTCATTTGTGTCAAGAAAGGTACCACCATTCTTACAGTATCATAGGTTCATAACCTTTACATTATCCCAGAGCCCTCACTCTCCATTGTTTCATGTACCTACTCAACTGCCAAATTTTATTGTTTCTGCCTTTACACTGTCTTTCCCATCTGGCCTCTTCTCTCTACTCACACAGTTACCACCTTGGTTCAGACCCTATTAGAATAACCAGTCAATCAATAAGATGCTTAATAAATGTACTATTTGCAAAAGCCTCTTATTTAGTCACCATATTCCTGCTCAAGTCTCCTCTCATTCAAATTCACTGTTTGCTAAAGTCATTTCCTAAAGTGCAGGTCTCACCATAACAAACTTCTACTCAGTAAACTCCAAATGTTCCCTATTACCTCTAGAATCAAATATAAACAACTGTGTCTAACTTTCAAAGCTCTTCACAGCTGAGCCCCTTCCTATCTTTCCAGTATTCTTACACATTATTCTCTACACTCTGGAGCTCAGACATATTATCCACCTTGCTTTTCATATCACATAACCCTCCACCTCCCATTGCCATGCCTTCACCCTCACTGTCCATCCTCTGTACCAGTAATTCTCACCCACCTTGCCTCTATCTCTTAGAATCCTTGGTTTCCTTCAAGACTCAGTTCAAGTTGAACCTTCTACTTGAAGCCTTTCCTTATTATTCCACAGAAGCTAGTGATAATCCCTTTCCTTAACTGTCTTACATTCATTTTCCTTATATTCTCTAGATACTTATATTTATATATATTTTCTTCTCTGTGGAAATGCAAGGTCCTTGAGGTCAGGGACTATTTCAATATAACCTCTATCTCAGAAGCTGAGTTAAGTACCCAGCACATAGTAAGTAGTTAATAAATGCTTATTAGTTGATTAATTGGAGGGAATGTCCACTGTAATAACGTCATGTATCCACAATGAAGAAATCCACTTCTTGGGATCCATCCTGGATGAAACATAACATTCACTACTCTGAGATGCATTTCCAATGAGTCTCAAAAAGATTAGAGGAGTAACCTGAACAGAGTAGAACATAAGGAAGATTATTAGAGTAGAAATATGAAGGATGAATTAAAATGGGGAATGAATGAGGTTAGGAGGAAGAGTTGAGGAAAGCCTCCACTAGGGCAGCTGCCATGTGAGAAGAAAGGAAAAGGTCTATGTGAGAGATATGGTGCAACTGAATAATAAAGCTGGCTTACCGTGTGCCAGGCACTGTGCAAAGTGCCCATAACTACCATGGGAGGTAGCTTCAATTATTATTCCCTCTTCAAATTTGATGAGGCTGAGGCAAACAAAAGGGAAGGGGGTGAAGCGGGGTAGGTAGTATTTGAAGCTGTATTTGAATTTGGATTTTATTGACTCAAGGCCCAGTACTCAATCCATTATCCCATCTAGATAAATGTGTTACGTTCCTCCAGAGCAAGCCAGAATAATGTTGAACTATATAATAAGGAGCTTCAGAACACCATGTTCTACAATTGCCGCTAGACTGGTATCACTTGCTCATCAGGCTGACTTCTGTTGTAACATCAATATTTGCTAAAAGTTTCCATGGCTCCTTCCAAGTTGAACCTTCCTTAAAACAAAGAAAACCAATAAAGTGAAATCATTCAATACAGTGAATTCCTCTGACAATGTCTATATTTCAAACTAGTTGTCTTTCTCTGCCATGAGGTGGGAGGTATGTTTTACCACCAATTTTCATCTTTTAGTTACTCAGAGTTTGGATGCTCTCTCACTACATTGTGTTATTGTAAAAAAAAGTTGAGAGGCGGAGCCAAGATGGCAGAGTAGTAAGACACACATACAGAGGCTGCCCCCACACAGCCCATAAAACACCTGTACAGAGGGTCTCTCAACAAATTTTGGAGCAGCAGAAGTGGAGAACAACAGAGTGGAGGAAATTTCCAGCCCAGAGTGACCTGAAAGACCCACAGGAAACATCAGTTGCACCTGATGTGGAGCCAAGCTCCACAGGCTGAGCCAAGCCCAGCCCAGCCTTGGCCTGGCACGCACAGCTTGTGAACAGCCCTCCAGGGCAAAATCTCCAGTCTCAGAATCCCCTTTCCCAGCAGCAGACGGTCTGCAGATCCCTCAACACGCAGGTGCCAAAGGTCAGTGACAGGGTTTATTCAGCTGGCCAGGAAGGGAGAAGGGCCTTCACATCAGGGAGGCAGCAGGAGTTCTCAGGGCAGCCCCTACAGCAGCCTGAGACCATAGCTGGATCGTAAAAACCCTGGGGGCACTAAAGAGCTCAATCTTACCTCAGCCCTGTGTAGCCACCCTGAGGCAGATGGTCTTTGTCTTACACTGAATGGTGGCCCTGTCCCCACAGCTTGACTGAATCCCTCCCCCCCCCAGTGCTAACTTGGCAGAACTGGAGGTCAGGTGCCTGTGAAGAGGGAAGCCTGCTAAGATTCTGGGCACAAAAATCCTTCCCTGTGCCCAGACCAGCAAACACTTGATTGTGCCACCTTGGAGGAACTGATGTCTTACAGGTCCCCAGAGTATACCCTACTCTTGACAAAGGACCCAAAAGTCAAGTAACTGGTTGGAAAAATGCCCAAAAAAGGGAAAAAAAAATAAGATTATAGAAGGTTACTTTCTTGGTGAACACATATCTTCTCCCATCCTTTAAGATGAGGAAGAACAATGCTTACCATCAGGGAAAGACATAAAAGTCAAGGCTTCTGTATCCCAAACATCCAAAATAAATATTCAATGGGCTCAGGCCATGGAAGAGCTCAAAAAGGATTTTGAAAATCAAGTTAGAGAGGTGGAGGAAAAACTGGGAAGAGAAATGAGGGAGATGCAAGAAAAGCATGAAAAGCCAGTCAACACCTTGCTAAAAGAGACCCAAAAAATGCTGAAGAAAATAATACCTTGAAAAATAGGCTAACTCAATTACCAAAGAGGTTCAAAAAGTCAATGAGGAGAAGAATGTTTTAAAAAGCAGAATCAGCCAAATGGAAAAGGAGGTTCAAAAGCTCAATGAAGAAAATAGTTCTTGAAAAATTAGAATGGAACAGATGGAGGCTAATGACTTTATGAGAAAACAAGAAATCACAAAACAAAACCAAAAAAATGAAAAAATGGAAGATAATGTGAAATATCTCATTGGAAAAACAACTGACTTGGAAAATACATCCAGGACAGATAATTTAAAAATTATGGGACTACCTGAAAGCCATGACCAAAAAAAAGATCGTAGACATCATCTTTCATGAAATTATCAAGGAAAACTGCCCTGATATTCTAGAACCATAGGGCAAAATAAATATTAAAAGAATCCACTGATCACCTCCTGAAAGAGATCCAAAAAGAGAAACTCCTAGGAACATTGTGGCCAAATTCCAGAGTTCCCAGGTCAAGGAGAAAATATTGCAAGCAGCTAGAAAGAAACAATTCAAGTATTGTGAAAATACAATCAGGATAACACAAGATCTAGTAGCTTCTCCATTAAGGGATCAAAGGGCATGGAATATGATATTCCAGAAGTCAAAGGAACTAGGACGAAAACCAAGAATCACCTACCCAGCAAAACTGAGTATAATATTTCAGGGGGAAAAAATTGTCTTTCAATGAAATAGAGGACTTTCAAACATTCTTGATGAAAAGACCAGAGCTGAAAAGAAAATTTGACCTTCAAACACAAGAATCAAGAGAAGCATGAAAGGATAAACAGTAAAGAGAAATCATAAGGGACTTACTAAAGTTGAACTGTTTACATTCCTACATGGAAAGACAATATTTGTAACTCTTGAAACTTTTTTCAGTATCAGGATAGTTGGTGGGATTACATACACACACACACACACACACACACACACACAGAGAGAGAGAGAGAGAGAGAGAGAGAGAGAGAGAGAGAGAGAGAGAGAGAACACAGGGTGAATTAAATAGGATGGGATCATAGCTTAAAAAAATGAAATTAAGCGGTGAGAGAGAAATATATTAGGAGGAAAAAGGGAGAAATGGAATGGGGCAGGTTATCTCTCATAAAAGAGGCAAATAAAAGACTTTTCAATGGAGGGAAAAAGAGGGGAGGTAAGAGAAAAAACATGAAGATTACTCTCATCACACTCAACTAAAGGAAGGAATAAAATGCACACTCATTTTGGTACGTAAACCTATCTTACAATACAGGAAAGTGGGGGAGAAGAGGATAAGCAGGGGGCGGGGATGATAGAAGGGAGGACAGTGGGAGGAGGGAGCACTCTTGGGGAGGGACAGGATCAAAAGAGATAATAAAAGCAATGGGGGGCAGGATAGGATGGAGGGAATTACAGTTAGTCATACACAACATGAATATTATGGAAGCCATTTGCAAAACTACACAGATATGGCCTATATTGAATTGCTTGCCTTCCCAAAGGGAATGGGTGGGGAGGGAGGGATGGGGAGAAGTTGGAACTCAAAGTTTTAGGAACAACTGTTGAATATTGTTCTTGCAACTAGGAAAAAGAAATACAGATAATGGGGTATAGAAAGTTATCTTGCCCTACAGGACAAAAGAGAAGATGGGGATAAGGGAAGGGAGGGATGTTAGAAAAAAGGGCAGATTGGTGATAGGGGCAATTAGAATGCTTGGTGTTTTGGGGTGGGGGGAGGGGAGAAATGGGGAGAAAATTTGGAACCCAAAATTTTGTGGAAAGGAATGTTGAAAAGTTAAATAAATAAATAAATTTTTAAAAAGTCAATGGTTTTTAGAGTGATTATGAATTTCATTGAAGAGGTCTTGTAGTATTCTAAAACTCAAGATAGTCCATGAAATGTCAGTCACAAATATGGTGACTTCTTTATCTGTAAGGAATTCCTGGGTTGTTTGGTTTCTTTTTTTTTACATTTTCATGGGACTTCTTCCATGAGAACGGTAAATATGTTTTCCACATATCAACTCTGAATAAAACAAGATTTCTGGTCCTAGGAATCATTCATAATCAAGATCAATGGAAAAAGCATTCTTCGAGATTGCACTAATTGTGACATATGGTTCAAACCACTGTGACCTGTGTATGTGTGTCATATTTGTTAAATTATTTATTTATTTTTTTTATTTTTTAATGTTTAACAATCACTGCCATACAATTGAGATTTTATCCCCCCCACACCTACCCCCCACTACTCCCCTCCCTCCCCACGACTGCATATAATTCTGTATAGGTTCTACCTATACTTTCCTATTGAGTATATTTTCACTATAGTCATGCCATGTAGTCAGACTAAAATAAATGAAAGAAATCATATAACAAATCAAAACATGATACACAAACACATACACATACACAAACATGATCTGCTACATCTTGCGAATGACTTCCATATTTCTTTCTCTGAGTGTGGAAGGCATTTTGCCTTGAGAACCACCATTGGGATTTTTTTTTTTTTAAGAAGTTCTTGCTTTATTACGAAATTCCAAGTCTACCAGAAAAAACTCTCGCACACTGTGGTCGTTGCTGTGCACCAAGTTCTCCTGGTTCTGCTCCTTTCACTCAGCATCAGGTCATATAAGTCCTTCCAGGCCTCTCTGAAGTCTTCTTGTTCATCATTTCTTATGGTACAATAGTACTCCATTACATTCATATACCATAATTTATTCAGCCATTCCCCAATTGATGGACATCCCCTTGACTTCCAGTTTTTGGCAACTACAAAGAGTGCTGCTATAAATATTTTTGTACATGTGGGACCCTTTCCCATTTTTATGATCTCTTGGGGATACAGTCCTAGTAGCGATATTGCTGGGTTTGTTAAATTAGTTTTACCAAGTCTGGGCAGACATAACTATATCATTCCTTCACTCTCTTAGCTATCTCCAGAGATTATTCATGAAGAATTCCTCCTTTACATTCTCTTAATCACTACTGAATGAAATGTGCTATTTCTTCTATCAACTGGAATACAGTTGATACAGTTTCCAATAATAGACCTTTCAGTCACTGGAAAGACATGAATATTGCTACAATCACTGTCTGTAACTGCACCAGTTAATTTCTACTTTCCTATCTGATATGGAAGGAGAGTCTGTACAGCTTTGTATAGACCTTGAACATTGAAGGAGTCAAACCTAATTTCAACAACATATTTTCTGGTTTATTTAGTAGAGGTTCATTCAAAAGAAAATGATGATCTTTAGATTCTGCCTTTAGGTATTAAAAGCCTACTTGCTCCATAAATCTCTCCATCGAACACCATTCTTCAAAATACCAAGTCAGATTAGCCACTTTGTTGTATGAGTTAGCTTTATCCTCAATACAGAAGTCTACGTCATTGATCCCTTTCACCATCCTCCTTTGTGCTTGATATCCCACTTTTGCACATTCTTTTATAGTAATATATTAAGGAATGATAAACTATGGTTCTCTATTTCCAGCAAATTCACATTCAAGTGGTGCCTAGTAACATAGAACACCTCATGGACCAGAATCTGCTCTGCTATCTTCAGCCTCCACTGCAGCTCCCCTATGACTATGTGGTCAATTCTGGATGTGGGGAGGGAAAAGAGAATTATATAGAGCCTGCACCTATCTAACCACCCATAGTCTGGGACTGGCAATCACAGGAGGAAAGAGATATCTGAAATGGTAGCCATAGCTACAATTTCTTTATCTCCTCTGGTTTCATTTATATCAAGGATGCCAGTATGTGTATAATTCATTTCCACAGTAAAAACTCATTTGTCCATGGTAAAAAAAATGCTTGCTAAGAATACCAACAATGATTGTTTGTGGGCAGCTTAAGAACTGTTTGATTCTTAGCAGTTACTGGTGCCCTATGTGCCATTTCCCCACTGTTGCTGTGGAAGTGGAAGGGCCTACACAGACCACTTTTGTATTTTTATCTGTTGATCTCCATCATCCAAAAATTCATCTCCTGATGGCCAGACTTCTGAATTTCACCATACTTAGAAACAGTGGCCCACAGAACACAGAGAAAGCTTGTCTCCAGCGCTTTCTTCAAAGTCTTTCCAGATTGGCAGAACCTTTCTGAGTATGCACTCTGCTGTACTACTCTTTAAGATTTCTTTAAGAGTAGGACTTTTATTGAAGACAATATATGTTTCTGTTATTAACTCATAGGGTGAGGCCTGGATGAAAGGTTGCCATAAAATTAAATCTACATTATTAGAAGAAATTTCTAACAGAAAAGCAATCAGAAATAAAGTCAAAAGATCTGATACTACAATGAAAATTGCCATATGTGCACATAATTCAAATTATAAAAATTCATATAACTGTTTAGGACTAAGCATACATATACCTTGTGACTTAAGACCACACTTGGTAATTTTACATTCTGCTTACAAAATTCAACTTATGCCATTTTCTCAAATTGTGTTTAGGGTAAATATTTAAATGCCGTTTTCACTAGTAATATAATTTAATGCATATTCCTGAGGGCATCAAACAATTAGCAAGGCTAATATTAAATAATTAAAATCTAGGCTTTCCACACAGGCACTAAATAATGCATTTGCACACTGTCTTGCTATTTCTTATTCATATGGATTGTGTTATACTGTTGTGTTCCCTAGGGGCACTTGGATATCCCTGGAAAAGCTCAGACTCCCAGCACCTCAGAAGTAGCTCATCTCAACTGGTAGGTAAGTTATTGAAGCATAATGAAGCTTAGCTGCTCAAATCTATCCAGTTGATCAAAAGGACATTTTTTTAGTGTCAGTGGTTTTAATAAACTATCATCTTCTCGGTAAGTTACTCGATATTGTCAATTAAGAAGACCGCTAATAGAAACTTTTAATGAGAGCCTAGGGCATGGTTCTGGTGCCATATTTTCATACTCCTTCTCAGGATTAACAAGGTATTTCAACATCTCCTAATCAGGAGATCTGACATCTGGTATTTGTACCTTATATTCATGTGCTACCCTTTGTCACATGTACAATTAATGTATGTTGTTCAAAATTGCACTCTTCCCCTTAATCTAATCAAATCTACTTTGTTTCCATATTTATTAATTTACTCCTTTAGAATGACAAATTATGCTTCTATGCCAGCTGTGATATTTCTTACCAAAATAACATGTCCAACTTAAAAAAAAACACCTCTATTCCTTCTCCCTTCAGATTTCTTCTAATTATACTAGGACAGGTAAAAGAAGCAAGCCACGTAACACATTCTTAGGGTACACATATATCCTGGGGTCTTATTGTATTGTATAATATTGAAATCACTCCTGATCATAGAGGAACAATATTTTCCCCCACTATCTGGAACTAAGTTGTAATATACTACTCTTCTGCTAAATGTCCCATAAGAGTCAATTAAATGAAATATTCCTTTCTAACATAAATCTGTTAAAAATATAGTTGTGTTTGAAACCACCATTAACATCCCCAGTGCCATCAGTGAGACCGGAACAATTTCAACTATCATCCTCAACTTTTCTTTTGAGTAAATATTTTTCCCCGTTTTCCTCAAGGCTAGATTAACAGTGTAGCAGTAACAACATTTTGCCCATATTGCTATTTTGAAACTAGACATAACTAATCTACCACACTGAAGACTTGAGACTTTGGAGCTAACTGGAGAAGAGCAATGTGAAATTAAGTATTTTACTTTATGAGAAAATTAGAGTTTAGTTTATATACTCTTTTTACCCAGATAAGGCTTCATTTTATCACACTAACCTGCTTTCTCTGAAAATTGAGCACAGCTTCTAATTGTACACAGTACTATAGAAAAAGCATAACTTTCTGACCTTTCAGCAGTGGCAACAAATTCCCACATACAAACCCATTGGAGTAATTTTTATGTGACAGACGTGATGTAGGGAGAGCCTGATCCCTCCCAATTTATGGCAACTACCCACAGACCTATCCCAAATCCCTGAGAGTCAAGGAACTTGCTGCAAAACCTATCAATTCTCTTCCCTTTCCAGGAGGAACAATGGGGAGGGCGTAGGTCATGGGAGACGATGTGAACAGGAGACCTTACTAAAAAATGATGTACTTTGTTTGAGGACTGACAGATGGAAAAATACCAGCTATTAGAATCTGCTCAGCTGGGTCCAAGCAACTGAATTTGATGTAGTTGAAAAGGTGAGGAAGACGCAAGAGCAGGTCATTCTATGGAGAGTTATTCAGTTTTACTTTGTGCAACTGAATAAAAGCTGCTTTACAAGTAGAATGGCAGGTGGGGTCAGTGAGATGATCTTTCTGTATTATTCTCAGCAGAGAAAAGCCCATATTCCTACGTTTGACAATCAAATTTTTCTTACCTTTTTGTGTTACCTTTAATATTATATGATTATTTAAATTTTTGCATGGCAAAAGTCATATTTTCTACATTAAAAATGTAATTTTACATTAAAATGTAATATTTATCTAAATATTCTATTAATTGTACATACTAATTTTGTATGGTTATTTGTCATGTACATGTACCTACATACATATATTTATATGTATGTGTAGGAGACAACAAAAAACAAAAACATGGAAAGAAAACTATATATAGGATAAATAGGAAATAATTAACATAAGAAAGGCACTAAAATTAAGAGATTCTGGAGAATGTTTCCTGTTGAAGGTAGGATTTTAGATGGGACTTGAAGTCAGAAATGTCTGTAGTTGCAATAGAGCAAGAAAGAACATTCCAGACACTGGCCAGCCAGAATAAATACTCTCACTGATGGATGGATTGTCTTGTTCATAAAACAACTCGAAGGCCAATGTCACTTGATTAAAGAGTACAGTGAGGAGTAAGCTGTGAAAATATTGGAAAGATGAGGAGGAATAGATTCTAAAGGGCTTTGAATATCAAACGGAGCATTCCATATTTGATCTTAGAGGCAAGAGGCAGGCGCTGGAGTTTACTGAGTAGGGGAGAAGTGACCAGATCTTTGCTTTACAAAAGTTACTTTAGTGATTGAATGGGGGGTAGAATAGAGTGGGGAGATACTTGAGACAGGCAGACTCACCAGAAGGCTGTTATAATAGTGCAGGTAATGAGGGCCTGCACTAGAATGGTGGCAGTGTCAGAAGAAAGAAGGGGATACATTCAAGAGATTTTTCAAAGGTGAAATCAACAGGTTTTGGGAACATATTGGATATGGGAAGCTGAAAGATAGTGAGGCATCCAGGATGACTTCTAGGGTAGAGACCTGAAGAAGTAGGAGGTTGGTGTTGCCCTCTAGAGTAACAGGGAAGGTAGAAGGAGAGAGGGTTTTAGGGAAAGATAAAGAGTTCCATTTTGGACACATTGAATTTAAGGTGTCTACTGGATAACCAGTCCAGAAGTGCAGATGTCCGAAAGGCAGTTGGAGATAGAAGGTTATAGATGAGTAGAAAGTTTGAGGTAGGATAGGTAGATTTGAGAATCATCACTATACAGATAATATGATCCATGAGATCACTAAGGGAAATAATATAGAGGGTGAGGAGAAGAGGGTCCTTCCCTCCAAGTCCAGTATTCTTTCCCTGTGGCTCATATAGCCATGCATGCCTGTGATTGCAATAGCACAAGAAGTTCTAATAAAGCAGATAGATCAGCAACAGATAGATCAGCAATCTATAGATAGATCTCTAATTTATAGTCATAGCACTACTAGGAGTATTAACCAGTTAAGTGACTTGACCAGGGTCACATGATCAGTTCATGTCAAAGGTGTGAATTGAACTTAGGTCTTCCTGACTCATTACTCATATCAGCACTCTGACTCTCATGCCAGCTACATCTAATCTATATATCCATGATGCAATTTAAGGCCATGCCCTTTTGTTCTTCCATGACCGTGTATGAACACAGTCAATTACTATGCCCTGTGGAAGAGAATTTCAAGTAATGGATGATCATTACTAAGTCATACATCCAATTTCTCTACTCTAGCCTTACTATGTCATTTTTCTTTTATTCCATTTCATAGACTTAGTTTTTTTAATTCTTTTATTTTTATATCTGACTATTTCCTGAAACTTATCTCTTTCCCTATCTTTCTTTTCGAGTCTTTACTTGGTTATAATAAGGGATTGAACAGTACGGAATGTAACTGAAGATTCCCTCACCATTGCTTTATGATGTTTATCTGTTTAAATGGCTGCCTCTCATGTTAAGCTGTGGCCATCTTGTCATCTAACTTCTGGTCACTCACACCATTCACTATTCCTTATGGAGCATCCAGGACCATCTCCAATAGGACTTAGATGGCTCCAGAGGAGACAGTGAGGCTGATGACTTTGCACAGCCCTTCCTCACTTAAATCCACTTCACTTGCACATCATGGATGGCATCCCCTCCCTGATGCCACAGTTCTCTTTGAGAATAAAGAACAAACCACAATTATGACATTCCTTCCAGAGCTTTTGTCATTGTATTCATACATACATTATACATTCTGCATTTTATATGTGTAATCTCTTCTTCTCCTGCCCCCTCCTTCTTCCCCTTAGCTCTACACAATCATGTCACATAAACAAACATCTGTGAAGGATCAAGCAGGTACAATAGAACCTGATTTGCTAAAAATTACTTTGCATTCATCAGACAATAATTTAACACAACAGTGACGCTACACTCACCCTTGCTGTGAAAGTGGCATCATTGATGGAATGCATGTGACCATAGAGGGATTGAGCACAGCAGCCCTAAGAGAACAAAACAACACAACGTTAAATCAGTTGTGGTCAAACAAAAGAATGTTTGCCATAGATTCAAGCAGAGGGAAAAAAAAAACTAAAAAAAAAAAAAAAAAAAGAGATGTAGGAATTTTTTTAATGATAAAGAGAAATTAAAGATTAGACCAAGCATCATCCTTAATTTTTACCACCAACTACCCCAAATTACTGATTAAAGTGTATACTACTGAGAGCGTTTGCCACTAGGAAACATTGCATTTTCTATTTCTTTTTATCCTCCTTTCTGCAGACATGAGATGATACTATTGACATGTCTCATCCTTTAACCAGCAGTCCATGGAATGGTTTTAGGCATTAGGGGCCCTGCAACATTCCCAAATGAGAGTCAGAGATTTGACCATAGATGGATTTAGGGTGCTTCATGCTAGAACTGGTATACAGAATTAACTTTTTCACAGATTTGGAGCACTGACTCACAATCTGTACAGAGAATACTAGCATTCTTTAAACGGGGTATTATTTTGGTGGGTATAATTGGGAAACATGGGTTCATTCCAACTGTTTCCTTACTTACATTCATTTCCTCATATCTCCTTAGATTTACCAAGACGCAAGCTGTAAGAACAATTAAAATGGTATCAACAAATTGATACATTCTAGATTTAAGAGCAACTGATATCCCCGAGCTTATGGAGAGTTATTCCAAGTCATCTGAAAAAAGAGCTCATTTGGGGGAATCTCAGCCATAGAAGATTATAGAGCTGACCACATGTTAGAGGAAGGTTACTTGCTCATTGCTATCACCCCAGATTTCGTTAAAAGTTAAACCACAGCCTTCTCCATGTAGACTGAATCCGAGTGATTAGTTCTTTGATAAGGAATATGAAATTTCTTCCTAAAATCTGAATTTCATAAAAATCTGACAATTCATTTCTGGCATCATCTCAGTATTGCTCCAAAGTCATTATTTCTTGGTCATTTTATAGCTCCAAAACAGTTACGTTGAGGATTTCAAATTCTGAAATTCCCAGAAGTAGAAGTAAATGAATTCCAAAGACAATAAAGGCTAACACCTAAAAACTGTGTAATTAGCTTTTGAAAAGCTCTCTTAGTAAGTTATCTTGTTAATTATCTATGGGAATTAAAATCTGAAATAGTAGTGCATCACTGTACATGCAAAGATGAATGCTAAATTTTTAAGCAAACTTGAAATTTGCATATTTTTGGTCTTTTACATGTCTTAAGTCTCAATTTCACCACTGCATTAATATACCTTTCTACATGGAATCCTTTTCTAAATTAAGAACCTCTAAACTATTTATTTAATTGGTAAGAAAAATGCAGTTTTCAGACCAAATCCTAAACGCCAAGTTTTAATTCAAAGTGAACCTCTAAGGTTCACTTTAAAAGCCTTGGAAATAGGGGGTTATAATAGAAATGCTGACAGGCCACATTTGTGCTACTATACAAAACCTGACTCAAAGATAAATGTTTCATGAATTAGGAAAAATTGAAAAAGCTTTTCTATTTCAGCTTTGTTCCTAAGATGAAAGTGAATCTCTTCTTTTTTTGTTACATATTGAACTTGGGTTATTAATATTTCAGTGTCCACTGCCTTAACCAGAGGCAAATCCAAATAAAGATGGGAACATTTGGGATTTTTTTTTTTTTTTGGTGAATTCCTATCAGAGTTGTTATCTTTCAAAATGGCAGGATTTTTTTAAGAAAAAGGATTGAAAATATGTGACTAATTATTCTCCTTATTAAGTTTGTAGATTTATGGATAGCTTAAACATGTTATTTCACTCAATTTCCATTTCTACATGAATATCACATTGGAAAATGAGGTAAATTGCCCTCATAGGTCACACCAATTGGTATAAACTGAGAAAGCTCACTGACAAACTTTCAGGCTATCAAAGAAATATAAGGTCCATGTCTAAGATTTAAAAATTCTATTAAAAACACTTTGTTTTTCAATTAAGGGGTCAACAGGAGTAAACAAGTAATAAATTAGCAAATGCAATTGGGTGGATCCCTGTCATAAATCTTGAAAATCAAACCTAAACATCTTATTTGGAACGATATTACATTTAGAGAATATCCAGGGCAAGGGGAGGTACTCATAGATTCTGTGCTATCCAGAAGCTACTTTGGCAGGCAAATTCACTCATTCAAACTTTTATTAGGCACTTGCTGTATACAGGGTATTATGTTACACACTAGAGATAAAAATGCTGGTGAGTTGGTTTAACTTTTTCAAAGCCACAAGATAACAAATAACAAAGCGAGGACAGGAAGTCAGATCCTTTGATTTGAAATAGGGAGTTCTCTTTCTGCAATTATACCTGACCCTAGGCTACATCGTGCAGGTGTTACTATGAACTGGTCTTCCAGGCTCATATCTCAGTTAATTTAATCTTTAGAAATCTGTTTGCCTGACTGTTCCAGTTCAAGTAAATATTTTCAACTTTCTCTGAATTTCCCCAAATTGTCTCTTCTTCTGGTGCAGTGCTATTTTATTATATTCATTTACATGAATTTTTCTAGCCATTCACTATTTTACAAAATTCTTCTTTGATTCAAGTAATTGTGGTATTAAAAATGTAGTTATAATTATTTTGGTATATATGAAAGCTCTTTGTCTGTTTTTTTTTTTTCTCCTTGAACAATATGACCAACAGTATGATAATTGGATCTAAGGAAGTGATCACTTTAATAATTTTCCTAGCACAGTTTCAATTTTTTTTCCAAAACAACAAAATCAATTTAAAGTTATGCCAAGTGTATTAGTATGCTTACATTTTCTTTTTTATTAAATTATTTCCAGTTTTAAGTATTCACTTATTCAAGATTTTGACTTCCAAATTTTCTCCCCATCTCTCCCCTCTGCCCAGGCCAAGAAAGTATGCATTCTTATTACCCCCTCAATCTTCCCTCTCTTCTTTTACACCCCTCCCTTCTCTCCTCCCCTTACCCTCTATTTTCTTGTAGGTTGAGATAGACTTCTACACCCCATTGCCTGTATGTCTCATTTCCAAGTTGCATGTAAAAACAGTTTTTAACATTTATTTTTGGGGGCTGGAGCCAAGATGGTGGAGTAGAAACAGGATTCTACTGTAGCTCTCCCTCTATAGCCCATAAAATATCTGTAAAAGTGACTCTAAACAAATTCTAGAGCAGCATAAGCCACAAAACGACACAATGAAAGATATTTCCAGCCCAAGAAAGCCTGGAAGGCCAACAGGACAAGTCTACCACAGAGTGTTCAGAGCAGAGTGCAGTGGCAAGGCACTGACAGGACTGGAACAGGCCTCAGGGAATGGAATCACATGCAGCAGATGCAGTTCCCAGATTTCTCAACCCACAAATGCCAAAGACAGCTTCAAAGGTCAGTGAGAAAGCACCTTCACATGGGAGAGAGGGGAGCAAGGTCCCTTCCCAGCCCCAGTCTCAGGGCATCAGCCACTGCAGCTGCAGCATCCACTTTTGGAGTCCTTGGCCTAAAGACCCTGGGGGAATAGAGCAGCTGATCTGTGCCTCAGTCTTGAGTGGTAGTCCTGGGGTGAGGAGAAGCACTGGCCTAGTGGAGCTGGTGGAGGCTCTGGAGAGGGAATCCTACTTGCAGATCCTGGGCAGAAAAGTGCTTGTGGTTGCTCCTGGACCAGATCACAGGCCAGGAGAGGAGTATCCTCCTCTCCCTTGATTGTACTATCTTAGAGGGACTGAGAACTTACAGGTCCCTAGAGTACACCTTCTACTTGACAAAGGCCTTGAAAGTCACATACCTGACAGGGAAAATGCCCAAGAAAAGGAAAAAAATAAGACTATAGAAAGTTACTTTCTTGGTGAAAAGGCATTTTCTTCCATCATTTTGGATGAGGAAGAACAAAGCATACTATCAGAGAAAGACATAAAAGTCAAGGCTTCTACGTTCAAAACCTTCAAAAAATATCCAATGGTCTCAGGTCATGGAAGAGCTCAAAAAAGATTTTGAAAATCAAGTGAGAAAGGTGGAGGAAAAATTGGGAAGAGAAATGAAAGCAATGTGAGAAAAACATGAAAAGTGAGTCAACAGCTTGTGAAAGGAGACCCCAAAAATATGTTGAAGAAAATAACATCTTTAAAAATAGATTAACTCAAATGGCAAAAGAGGTCCAAAAATCTAATGAGGAGAAGAATGCTCTAAAAATCAGAATTAGTGAAATGGAAAAGGAGGTTCAAACTCTCACTGAAGAAAATAGTTCCTTAAAAGTTAGAATGGAGCAGATGGAAGCTAATGACTTTATGAGAAACAAAGAAATCATAAAGCAAAACCAAAAGAATGTTCTATTGTGAAATATCTCATTGGAAGACATTTTGAAATATCTCATTGGAAAAACAACTGACCTGCAAAAAAGATCCAGGAGAGATAATTTAAAAATTATTGGTCTACCTGAAAATCATGATCAAAAAAAGAATTTAGGAAAGGAAAACTGCCCTGATATTCTAGAACCAGAGGGTAAAATAGAATTGTAAAGAATTCACTGATCACCTCCTGAAAGAGATTCTGAAAGGAAAACTCCCGGGAATATTGTAGCCAAATGCCAGAGCTCCCAGGTCAAGGAGAAAATATTACAACCAGACAGAAAGAAACAATTCAAGTATTGTGGAAACACAATCAGGATAACAAAGGATTTAGCAGCATCTACACTAAAGGATCAAAAAAGGTTGGAATATAATATTCAAGGGTCAAAGGAGATAAGATTAAAACCAAGAATCACCTACCTAGCAAAACTGAGTATAATACTTCAGCAGGAAAATGATCATTAAATGAAACAGAGGACTTTCAAGCATTCTTGATGAAAAGACCAGAGCTGAATAGAAAATTTGACTTTCAAACACAAGAATCAAGAGAAGCATGCAAAGGTAAACAGGAAAGGAAAATCATAAGGGACTTACTAAAGTTGAACTGTTTACATTCCTACATGGAAAGATAATATTTGTAACTCTAGAAACTTTTCTCAGTATTTGGGTAGTTGACGGATTACACACATGTATATAGACATAGAGCAAAAGGTTAGTTGAATAGGAAGGGATGATATCTAAAAGAAAAAAACTGTTCACATTCCTACATGAAAAGATATTATTTGTAGCTCATATACATATACACATAGGTGTGTAAGGGTAGATAGGTATGTGTATATTATATATGTGTGTATGAATATACACATATATATATACATATAAGTTCATATATAGACATAGAAGGCACAGGGTGAGCTAAATATGAAGGGAAAATGCCTAAAAAAATAAAATTTACTGTTGAATGGAATGTACTGGGAGAGATAAAGGGAGAGGTAGAATGTAGAAAATCATCTCACATACAAGAGGGAAGAAAGAGCTTTTACAATGAAGGAGAAGAGAGGGGAGATGAAAGGAAGTAATTGAGCCTTAATCTCCTGAGATTTGATTTAAGGAGGGAATAACACATCCTCAATTGGATATGGAAATCTATTTTGCCCTATAGGAAGGCAAGGGGGTAGGGAATAGAAAGGACAGAAAATTGGGAAAAGGGATAATGAGAAGCAAACACTATTGTGGGAGGATAGGACAAGGGAGAGAATAGAATAAATGAAGGGCAGGATAGGATAGAGGGAAATGTGGTTAGTCTTTTACAACATAAACATTATGGAAGTGTTGTGCATTGATACACATGTATGACCTAAATTGAATTGCTTGTTTTCTCAATGAGGGTGGGTGGGGAGGGAGGGAAAGAATATGGAATTCAAAGCTTTAACAATGAATGTTAAAGCATGCAACTGGAAATTAAACTATACAGGCAATGGAGTATAGAAATCTATTTCGCCCTACAGGAAAATAGAGGGGAAGGGGTATAGAAGAAGGGTGGGTAATAGAAGGGAGGACAGACTGGAGGATGGGGCAGGTAAAGTGCATGCTGTCCT
The DNA here is from genome assembly GCF_028372415.1 of Notamacropus eugenii. NCBI lineage: Eukaryota > Metazoa > Chordata > Mammalia > Diprotodontia > Macropodidae > Notamacropus > Notamacropus eugenii. The sequence goes on along the minus strand of NC_092877.1, from coordinate 311,995,048 downwards.
GGGGTGGGGGGTGGGGAGTGATAGGGAGAAATTTTGAATTCAACTTCTTGTGGAAGTGAATGTTAAGAACTGAAAAATAAATTCATTATATATTTTTAAAACTTTGATTTCCAACTTCTCTCCCTTCCTCCCTCCCCATTTATCCCTACTCAGAAGGCAAGCAATTTGATATAGGTTATACATGTGTAGTCATGCAAAACATACCAATAATGTTGTGAAAAACTAACTATATTACCTCCAATCCTATCTTGCCCCCCAATTATTTTATTCTCTCTTCTGACCCTGTCCCTCCTAAAAAGTATTTACTTCTAATTACTTCCTTCTACCATTTGCCCTGTCTTCTATCATTTCCGCCACCTCCCAATTATCCCCTAACCCCTGCTTTCCTGTAATGTAAGATAGATTTTTATACCATATTCAGTATGCTTATTATTCCCTCCTTAAGCCAAATCTAATGAGAGTAAGGTTCACTCTTTTCCTCTCACTTTCTCCTTCTGCCCCTCTATTGAGAGAGCTTTTTATTGCCTCTTTTATGTGAAATAATTTATCCCATTCTTTTTCTCTCTTTCTCTTTCTCCCAATAGGTTCTTCTCTCACTCCTTAATTTTATTTTGTTAGATATCATCCCTTCATATTCAACTCACCCTGTGCCCTCTGTCTATGTATATAATTCCTCCAACTATGCTAATACTGAGAAAAGTCTCAAGAGTTACAAATATTATCTTTCCATGTAGGAATGTAAATGAACTTTATTAAGTCCCTTGTGATTTCTCTTTCCTATTTACCTTTTCATGCTTCTCTTGCTTCTTGTATATTATATAATATATATTATCACATATATTATATTATATAAATATCATATTACAAGCACTCTAATCCCTTAATGTAGACACTGATAGATCTTCTGTTATCCTGATTGTGTCTTTACAGTACTTGAATTGTTTCTTTCTGACTGCTTGCCTTATTTTTTCCTTGACCTGGGAGCTCTGCAATTTGGCTACAATATTCCTAGGAGTTTTCCCTTTGTGATCTGTTCTAGGAGATGATTGGTGGATTCTTTCCATTTCTACTTTACACTCTGGTTCTAGAATATCAGGGCAGTTTTCCTGGATAATTTCTTGAAAGACAGTGTCTATGTTCTTTTTTTTTTTTTTTTTTTGGTAATGGCTTTCAGGTAGTTCAATAATTTTTAAATTGTCTCTCTGGATATATGGTCCAGGTCAGTTGTTATTCCAATTACACATCATATTGTCTTCTATTTTTTTCATTCCTTTGTTTCTGTTTTATAATTTCTTGATTTTTCCTGAAGTCATTAGCTTCCATCTGCTCCATTGTAATCTTTAAGGAATTATTTTCTTCAGTGAGCTTTTGCACCTCCTTTTCCATCTGGCCAATGAAAATTTTTAAGGCATTCTCTTCACTGGCTTTTTGAATCTCTCTGGCCTTTTGGGTTTACTTGATTATCAAAATCCTTTTTGAGCTTTCCCATATTTTTCTTTGAGGCTTTAGATTTAAGAGCTTGGATTTTGGTCTTCTGTTCATATGTTTTGATCTTCCTTGTTAGAGCTCCCAAAATAGCCACTGTTCCTGCTATTGCTGTGGCTGCTGTGGGCTCCTCCAGCCCTCCTCAGCTTTGGGGCCGGGGCCTACCCAGTCTACTCTCTCACACAGATCTGATAGATTTGTTCCACTGATGTACTATAGGGTTGTAAAGTCTGGAAACCACTACAGGTGCCAGAGATTCAGTATCCCCAGGCCTGTTCAGGTCCTGGCTGTGCTGGTGAATCCCACATTGGATTGTACTCTGCTCTCTGTGCAGTGTGAAAGATGCTTCCTTTTGACCTTCTAGGTTGTCTTGGGCTGGAGATTTGCTTCATTTCATCATTCTGTGGGTTTTGCACCTCTAGAATTCTTTTAGAGTCAATTTTTACAGGTATTTGGCTGGACTTGGGGGAGCTCTAGGAATTTCTGCTTCTACTCTGCCATCTTGGCTCCTCCCCTGTTTATATTTTGAAGTCTTTCTAATCCTAAGTCCTTATTTTATCATCTTCCAAATTGTTTTAACTTGCATTTCCCTTATCAGTTACCTGGAGCATTTCTACATGGTTGCTGATAAGATTGTGTTTCTTCTTTTGAAAAAAGACCTTTGGCAATTTACCTGTTGAGTAATGAGTATTGAAAAGTTGCCACTAATTCTCCATAAACCTTGGCTATTGGACTTTATTAGAAGGACAATATGAAGATTTCTTACATCAACTGTCTGTCTTTTTGTTGAATCACTGTAATTCCACTGATTCTGTTCTTGTGACAGCTTCAAAATTTCTAGAATAACATTTATATTTTACAGAATATTTACATTATTTACTATGGTGTCTTTTGTGATATCCCTGATCTCTTACTTGATTATGCATTTTCCCCCAAACTGTAGATTTGAAAATACTCTTCTAGGAACTTTTTTCATTTTTTTACTAATATGATAATTCATATTAAGTTTCCTTACAAATTTGAAACTTATTTTGGTATAGGTTATAAATCTAATTTCTACCCAACCCTTTCCCAGTCTTCCTAGTAATTCTTTTTGAAAAATAAATCCTTCCTACTTTCTACAACTATTTCTTTCATAGATTTACAAAACTAGAAGCAACTGTCTTTGCTTGTTTCTTCTCATGCTTTCTTGCTTCTTAGTAATATTAGACTCTTTTATCACTCCTTTTTCATCATTTTTCTTTATATTCTTGGTATTTGTACCTCTATGTTAGTGCTATTATGTTGCTTAGTCTCGTAAAATAGCCCTTTGGTAGTTTGTTTGACATAGAGCTAAACCTGTCCATTTATCTATATAATAAGTCAAAACCTAATAAACTGGAGTTTATTAGAAACATACTTAACACACAGAAAAAATATACAGAGTAAGAAATGGGACTATGGGTGGGAAGAGAACTTATTCACTCAGATGAAACCTAAAGAGTAGGAATGACATTCATAGTTTCAGACAAGATAATAGTAGGGAAAGAGGAAAAACAGATAAAGCACATTATCTTTAAATATTGAAATGATAACAATACGAATTTGAGTGTGTGTCTATGTGTATGGGTGGACCAGAAGGGATAGCATCTAATATTTTTTTAAAAAGTGAACATCAAGACTTAGATAAACAGTCAATAATTGTTGAGAACATCAGTGCATACTTGGAAAAACATAAAGGATGGAGAAATCTAAGAAAAAAGTTAAGGATATAAACCGAATACTGAAAAATTAACGATTGTCTTTTGGCCACTTAAGGAGTAATCTATCTCTATTTCAGTATTATTTAATATAATTAGAAACACTGTCCATTTGATATGTGGTCCAAAAATTTTACAAAAACAGGAAGAAATATTGCATTATACTTTATGGGTCATGTCTTTGAAAAAAAAAATGTATCCAATAAGTAAATTAAGAAGAGTGGATTTAGAATTTAGTTGAAACTAATTAATAATCATACTAATAATTATTGGGTCAAAGAAACAACAAATATTTTCATTAAAGAAAATGACATAGCTATGGGAATTTGTAGGGGTTAACCTAAAGTAGTACCAAAGGGAAAATTTAAGCTCTAAGCTTGCATCAACAAAAGTCAGAATTAATTAAGCATACAAGTAAATCTCCAGAAATTCAACAAATTAAAACCCCTCAAATAAGCTCAAAGACAGAAATCTTGAAAATTAAATATAGTCAAAACTGAAATATTCTACTAAGATGATAAATAGTATTAATAGCTGATTTTAAAGACCGACAAAATGTACAAACTATTAGCCAATATGACCCTTTAGTAGAGAGAAGAAAGACAAATTACCAAAAGAAAGAAAAAGGAGGAATTAAAAAATGAAGAATAAAGGAAATAGAACAGGAATTATTACATTAATTAAATGCCAAACTGAAAACAAATTAAATGAATATTGAAAAAAATATAATCTATTCTGATGAACTGAATAGGTAATAGAAGATCTGAACAACTTAGTCTCAGAAAAAGAAGTTAAGCTAACTATAAAGAAAAAAAACAATCCTTAAAAGGAGATTACATTAAATAATTAAGAAATAACTAGCACTATATTAGCTATTTTCAAAATTAGATTTGAAAAGCACCTTATGAAATTCATTGAGAAAGATATATGACAGAGAAATGAAACAGAAAAAAATTATAAACCCTATACCACTACTGAATATTCACACAAAGATACTTAATTAAATTTTAGCAAAGAAGCTACATAGTACTTTAAAAAAAAACTTTTAAGAGGTTGGTTTTATTTCAGGAATGCAGAGATGATTTGACAATAAGAAAACCATAAGAGAATAAATATATTAACAAAAATTCATATGGTTATATGAGTAGATATAACAAACTCTGATAAAATACAACAATCCTTTCAGTTAAAAAACAAAACACTCTAAAACAGAGGAATAAATATACATTTTGTTTGCATAAGAAACAGTATTTATCTAAAAGTGAAGAGCTAGTATTATTATTTTTTTAGGCTAATGTCTTCTTTTTTGGGTCATCTTTCTTTCTCCTTTTTGCTAAAATTTAAAGTCAGTGTTAACCCTCAGAAACAAATGCACCTGAACACATTACATTACACAGAAATACATGTACATAAATATATAATCATACCTACACATGGATTCACACAAGCCACACACTTGCTTTAACACGCATGGGTTCACACCCAATAAGATACACTTCCTTGGACACCCATTCAAACCCCTGTCTGGGAGCCTGAACAGGGTGTTTGTGCCATGCTCCTCTCCTTTGTGTACCTCTGTGAGGCAAGCATGTGATGTTGAAGGATCAGGGTGTGTACAAAGGACACAAAAGAGGAGGAATGTTTTGGGGTCCCCTGTAAGAACAAGGAATATGTTACCATGAAAAACGCCACAATAACCAGATGAGGCAGTGGCAAAGGGACAGGGGCTGAGGGAAAGTTGGTCCCTGCAGATCAGTAGAAAAGGGGACAGCTTTGGCCAGATGACTTGGATTGGTCCTTTCCTTGTTTGGGGCCATCGACTGTAGTATGTGGTAGATAAGCTGTGAAGCAAGTATCTCCTGGAGCCCAGGGTTAGTACTTGCCAAGGAAGAGATCCACCTTCCCTTGACTATCCCTTCAGGCAAGCTAGAAGCCTGAGGTCCCATTCCCTTTGACAAGAGCCAAGGGACACCCAATCCCAAAGCCCAGGGGCTCAGCCTTCTTACTCTTCAAATGTGTCAGATTTAGGACCAGGCAAGAGCTCATTAACCTTCCCACATGTGGCAGCTGTGTGGAACACAAAAGCATGGAAGGTAGGAGTGGAGTGGGAAGGGTGTGGTGGGCATAAGGACTGGGAGGGTGTGGTAATTAGTTATCCTTGTCCTTGGCCCCATGCTTCAAGATCTGGGTGAACTCCACATAGTTGAAATTGTCCTTCTTGTCAATGGGGGCCTCTCAGTGCATCTCATCCACCTCTTCATCTGTGAATCGGTCACCCATGGTGGTGAGCAGCTCCTGAAGGTGATGTTCTTGGATGACTCCTGAGGCCTCTTTATCAAAGCAGGTGAAGGCATATCAGATAACATCCTCAGGGTCTGTTCCATTCAGTTTCTCTCCAAACACAGTCAGGAACATAGTAAAATTGATAGGCCCAAGGGACTCACTCATCATCCCTTCCATCTGTGGGATTCTTCCCTAGGGAGGCCAGCATATCATGGAGATCCTCTTTGTCAATGAATCCATCTCAATTCTGGTCAATCATGTTGAAGGCCTCCTTGAATTCCTGAATCTGAAACTGGTCAAACATGGCAAAAACATTGGACATAACCTTCTGGGGATGTTTCTTCGTGGTCTTAGCCTTGGCCTGTTTGCACAACATCTTGGCTTCTTGGGAGAGGTGTGCTTGTTTTGTGACCTTAGGCAAGTCTCTTCCTCTCTTTGGACCTCAGTTTCCTTTTCTGTGATGTTGTCTTCCAGGTGTCTTCCAGCTGGGTTCCAGGGGTCTGAGGGAGTGGAGGAGGCAGCAGTTTGGGCAGAAGCAGGGAAGGATTGAGTCGAACTAGCATTATTTTGAACAGAGAAGTACTGGGTGAATATGTAATATTATTAGATTTAAAGCAACAATATTATCTCCATCATTATTTGATATAGGCCTAGAAATCCTGACTATAGCATTAAGACAAGATGAATCAGTTCATTCAAATCTTCCCATATTTCTCTACGTTGCTCATGTTCATATCTTATTAGACAATAATATTTCATTACATTGATATAACCATAGTTATTTTTAGCTATTTTCCAACTGATGGGTACCTGCTTTGTTTTAAGTATTTTATTACCAATGCTAGTATGAATATTTTAATAGATAGCAGATCATCAGGACTATTTAGTTAACAATGTACATATAAATGTTCCATTAAATATTAAAATGCCTTCAAAGTATAACTGTGTCCATTTTCTGGTAACTTATAATACAAACAGGCTTTTTATTATAATTTGTCCCACATTTGCCTGGAATAATGTCTTGGGATAATAGGTATAAATATATTTTTATTGAATTTAATTTGATAGGGTATTTAGAAAATTAAATATAAGAAAATGTTACATGTAATAAGGATCATGCTATAAACACAAAAATGACCAGAAGGTAAATATGCTAATGATTATCAAATCATATAGCTAATGTCTATCACATAGCAGAAGTCCATTAATCATATAATCACTTTGAATTTTTAAAACAATAATTTCTTTTAAGTTCAGTTGTATTCAAGGAAGGGGGAAAAGATATTACAACGAACACTATGCACCCTACAGATTGATCGTGAAACCAATGGCAGAATTTCTAGAATAATTCAGAGGAGTAATAAAATTAATTAAAAGAAGGAATTAAAGAAATAAAGGCAGATGCCCATCAATTGGGGAATGACTGAATAAATTGTGATATATGAATGTCATGGAATACTATTGTGCTATAAGTAATGATAAACAGGAAGACTTCAGAGAGATCTGGAAAGACTTATATGAACTGATGCTGAGCAAAAGGAGCAGAACCAGGAAAACTTTATACACAGCAACAACCATAGTGTACGAGGATATTTTCTGGTAGACCTAGAACTTCATTGCAATGCAAGGACTTAAAAAATTCCCAATGATCTCTTAAGGTAAAGTGCCTTCCACATCCAGAGAAAGAACTATGGAATTTGATCACAGAATGTAGCAGATCATTTTCTTTTGTATTATGTTTTGGTTTGTTTTATGAATTCTTCCATTCATTTTAATTCTTCTATGCAACATGACTAAGGTAAAAATGTATTTAATAGGAATATATGTGTAGAACCTATATAAAATTGTATGCCATCTCAGGGAGGGAGGGAGGAAGGAGAAAGGAGAGGGAGGGGAAAGTTATATGGAAGTGATTGTAGAACACTGAATACAAATAAAATAATTAACTTACAAAAAACTAAAAGGAATACACATTAAAAAAAGAATTAAAGAAAGAAAAGATAGATACTTGTGATCTCAATGAAAAAAATTAATAAGATAACCAAGAATTTAGAGTGAACAAGAAATTCTCTAAACAGTCTCTGAAAATGAAATTCCAGTGGAAGTATATACAAGTATAAAAATAGGTGTTGGAAGTTGGACCTTGTAATATTTGATCCAAAATACTTTCTACCATAATACACTGTCTTCTCTATGAATAAATATGTCTTGGGACAAGATTTGTCGAAATATCCTTCAGAAAAAAGAAAAGATAGATGGAAATGAGGTGTAGAAAAGTTTTGGAATAACATTAAGTGCAGGATTTGATGGAGAAGGAATCAACACTTTTGACCTTCTGAAACTCTACTTTTTATAGAGGAGGATTTAAATCAACATGTCTTAAATGAAGTAAAACAAATTAATATCATTCAAAATAAAATAGTTTAGGTGGGGGAGGAGAGAACTGTACTCTCTCACCTGATCTTCTAAGGGAAAAAGAAAAGAGAGAGAGAAAAGGAGAAATAAAAGGAGAGTCAAGAGTAAGAGACAAATAGATGGAAACAGTCACACACAGAAAATAACAATAAAGGTGACCTCAAGGTGTTTGGGATTGTCCCTGTAATGGAAAGAAAGGTCTGTGAGAAGAATTTACAGGAGAAAATTCACATCAGATTTTTGTCAGAAAAAATCTCAATAGGATTCAATGCAGATTTTTAAAGGGGTGGGGGGGAGGAGTGAAGGCAGGACATAATATAATGGAAGAAAACACAAATATGAAGCTTTGTTTTTAAATTTCAAATTTAAAGGATTAACTACTTTTCCTAAAATGAAAGAAAATGAATGAGAAAACAAATCCTAAAAATTTGCTGCATGCAAGACGCACATGCAAAAATGTTGATACATACAGAGTAAAAATGAAAGATTGAATCAAAATTCAAATTTCAAACTAAATCAATATGCCTCCTACAGAGACCGTTATGTAGGCATTAGAGGCCATAACTTTGTTTGACAGCACTGACATAGGCAATTCCAAAAGTGGAATAGTTACACTCACAGTTTTAGCTACAGCAACACTATAAATTAATAATAATAACATCAATAGAGAAACAATGTAATTTTAACATGTTAACCAAATGCATTCACCAAATACATAGTATATAAAATTTTAAAGGAAAAACTAGTCAAAATTTAAAAAGGAAATTTATAGTAATGAATCTATAATATTCTTTTTTCAGAGTTAGAGAACTTAAAAGAAAGACATGTAAAGATAAGATAATAAATGTGAATAAAAGGTAGAAAAATCACATTTGAAATACATATGGTGACTCTGAATAGAACTATTAAAAATGATATGCATTATCTATCTATCTATGTATCATTTCTCTATCATTTACCTGTAATCTCAGACTTAAGTGAAATCTTTATAAAAAACTAAAGAAATATCACAACATAAAGAAATGAATTTGTTAAGTGAAAAATCATAAACACATCATTATATGATTATATGTAATATAGTAAAAACAGTTGATACAAAAATAGTTCATACTGTAATAAAAATAGTCATCAACAGAAATATGAACAAAAGGTACAGATCTAAATACAAAGTAATAACATTCTAAATTCAGGTTGAAGATTTTTTTTAAAAAAAATTTTCAATGAGAACAACAATGATATAACTTTTTTTTATTATTAGCCAGCATCCATTTTTAGAGGGTATTTACACATCAAAAAGCACCTTCACAAATTAGAAAAAGAATTAATCGATTGAGCAAACAATAAAAATAAGTAAACAACTGACTACCACAAATAAAACAATCAATAATAAGCCCCCAAATAAGCATGAAATAAAAAAAATAGAAAATAAAGAAATCAAACATATAAACAGAGTACTTTTTGAAGAAAAAATATAATATATAAATGACAATCTAACTCACAAAAGGGAGGAAAATCAAATTTATCAGTTTGTCAAAATAAAAATGAAAAGTGTGAACTCACAAAAATAGAAAGGAAATAAAGAGAACTAGTAAAAGCAGAAGCCACTATACAAAATCACATATCTGTAAAAATTTAAAAATGATCATCCACAGAAATATAAAGTACTAAAATGACAAAACAAAACACTGAAATCTTAAGCAATTCAATCTCAGAAAGAGAAATGGAGCAAATCTAAATGAACTACTAATTAAAGGGTGGATTTAAAAGTTAATTGTATCAAATGTTCAAAGAACAATTAATACCTATGGTACAAAAATGATCAATTCTGAAAAAATGCAACAATCAAATTCATTTTATGTAATAAATATGGCCCTGTTATACAAACCAATTAGTCAAGAACAGCCACTTAGTAAGCACTTACTATGTAATAGGTACTATACTAAGTTCTGGGGATAAAAAGGAAGGCAAAACCATGTACTCCTTGTTGTCAAGGGCATTCTAAAAGAGGAGACATCATGTAAAAATTATATATGTACAAGATAATTTGAAAGTAATTTCAAAGGAAAGACACTGGCAGTGGTGGAAGGGTAGAAAATGTCATCTTCAAAACATGGGGATTTGTGCTAGATCTTGAAAGAAACCAGGACAATGAGTAGTTAGAGGAGAAGAAAAAGAACATGGCAGACTTTAATGACAGCCATGGATGAGACTGCACTGCCATGGAGAGGGTTGTGCTTAAGAAAAAACAAGAAGGCAAGTGTAACAGGATTGTAAGTTACTTTGAAGGGAGAACATTGCAAAGGTAGTAAGGGGCCAGGTTATGAAGGGCTTTAAAAGGCAACCAGTGATGTCATATTTGGTGTCAGAGAGAATAGGGAGCCACTGAAGTTTTTAAGGGGGTGGGGGAGGACAAATTGTAAAGTACATGGAATAAAGACAACCATAAAGGTAGAAAGTGGTAAGGGTGTAAAGGGTTTTAAAAGTCAAACAGAGTATTTTATATTTGGTTCTGGAGGTGATAAGGAGCCACTGGAGTCTTTTAGAGAGGGGCATGTGACCTGTACTTTACAAAAACATCAATTGAGTTGAGGATGAATTGGAGAGGAAAGAGATTTGGGGCAAGGAAGTCAACCAGGAGAATACTGGAATAGTCCAAACAAGCAAAGGATAAAGAGGATAAAGAAAAAGAAAAATAACAAAAATAAGTAACAATATAGAAAAGACAATAGCAAAATATTTTACAGTTTCATTAGGAAAATGATGAATTTATGCCAGGGGTTAAAAATTAGGAAAGCATTTAGCATAATGATTTATGTAAAATGACAAAACTAGATCATTACATCAAAGGCAAAGAAAAAGCTTCTGTATAATTATAATGCTAATTGTGTTAAACCTCTAAAAAGTACAGTCTTGGAGAAGATCCTTCAATGTGCTCTGCATATATATGCATGTGCATGTATAGATTTGTGTGTGTATGTATATGTAAGTATGTGCGGATATTTATCTTTATTTTCAATGGAAATGTACTGGACATTTTCCCCAGTAAGCTCAGAAGCAAATCAAGCACAGTCATTCTTTCTACTATTATTAAACAAAATGCTAGAAATACTCACTAGAAATTACAGTAAAAAGAAATCAAGACTGAAGTTTAGGAAAGATAAAAATAAGTCTCTATCTACTGATTATATATGGTGATTTTACTTAAAATGCCCCAGTGAATCAATGAAAAAAAAAACTAATTGAAACAATTGATTGCTTCAGCAGTGTTATAATCCTTCTCCCCTCAAATACACAATTCATCAGCATTTCTGTACAATGCTGACAAATAAAATTCAATGATAGAGAAAATCTATAAAAAAATGCGGACTATAAAAATAATAAAACTTTTGGCAATAAATGTGTGAAGATAGAATCAGAACTTATATGGTTACAAACTACAAAATACTTTATAAAAATAAACATCTTATCTAATTGAAATAAAAGCCATCGCTCAAGTTTGAGCAATGAACACAATTAATATATAATATTAATAATTAATATTAATTAATAATATTAATATCAGTTAATTACATAATAAAATATAATTAATTACATATATTTAAACGACTGATACCACCTAAATTAAGGATGGTATTCCCTGTGCTAATCTCCATCTGCAAATCCCATAGTCTTCACAAGTTGAGCATGCTTACAAGAGAGCTGCTCATGTTCTCCCCAGAAACTCATTCTTCCTCTAAATTTTGCTTTCTGTTGAGGGTACCACTATGCTTTGAGGCACTCAGGTCTGTGACCTCAGAGTTACATTTGATTCTTCTCCTTCTTGTTCCATATCCAAATGGTGGCTCTTATCAGTTCTTTCTCCACAAAAATCTTGCATCCATCTGTTTCTCACAGGGCCATCACTGTAGTTCAAACTGTCCTCATTTCTCACCTGCACTATTGTTAACAGTTTCTTAACTGGATTCCTAGTACTATTCTGTCTTCTTACCAGCCCATCCTCCTCACAGTTTCCAAACTAACCTTCCTAATATATATCTCACTATACCATTTCCTTATGCAAGAAGCTTCAATTGCCTCTTGCCTTAATGAGGAAACACAAACTTCTTTTGCATCTAAAATCCTTCACATTCTGCTTGAGTGTGTCCAGGTATATTGCATATTCATGCAGTTAGCACATACTCCCTCTTCTTAGAATCCTTAGTTTCTTTCATGGTTCATCCCCTTAGTTGTCACTTTGTCCTTCTCAAATTATCATGTTTTGCCCCTACCTAGATATTTGCACATCTCCCTAAAAACATAAAAATTCCTTAAAAATAAGGATTTTTTTCTTTTTTCTTTGCATCTCTAGCACTTTCCACAATGCTTTATGCTGCCTAAACAACACATAATAAATGTTCATTAAATTGAACTGGAGTCTACTACAACTAGTCTGAGATTCTCATTTGTTTCTCAGAGGGCACCACATCAGGAACTTGAACAGCTACACAGTTCATCTTGCTGTCTCTCCATGGATACACAGGCCAGTAGCATCTGGAAAACTACATGTTCTCTTGACCAATGGCCAAGACAATAGCTTTACATTTACATACAATAAAAGGATTTGTTCTGCCAAACTTGGACTCAGTCAAAAGGCTGCACCTAAGGACCTCAAAGGCCACATGTGGCCTCGGGGCCACAGGTTCCCCACCCTGGCTTAGGAGTAAATAATGGCCCCCAGATGTTGCAGGGGATAGAATTAGTTGTCAGGATGGGGATAATAGAAGCACCTACTTTTCAGAATTTTGTGAAGGTCAAATGATTAAATACGTATAAAACCATAAGCCATAAAATCCTATATGAAGTTATCATCATTTTGTCCATCATCATCATCATTCTCCTCTTCCTCCTCCTCTTCCTCATTGTCAATCTGATATGAGATCATTAAAACTACAGAGGTTTCACTTGACAAGTAACCTCTCACTGTAACTGGTAAGTGGACATGAAAAGAAAAAGGAAAACAGGCAGATTTGGCCACAGTAGGAAACCACTCCTAAGGAAATAGATATTTCTGCTGCAAGTGTGGCTGTACCTACAGGGGATATGACTGGCTATTTTCATGCTCCCCAGCTCTATGTAGATGCTCATCAGAGTACAGCTGGTTTGGCTTTTCCACAGATGTGGCAGTTTCAAGTTGTCAATTTGTTAAAGATAGTAACCTACATAACTGTTGCTAATATAATCAGATTGACGTATCTAAGTTGAAAAGAGACATCATCATCAATGTTCTTAGTCATTATTGCACCCAATAAATAACTAAGCAAGTCTACAAAAGATCAATTGGAGCTTTTAAAATGTTTGTTGAATTTGTGTTTAATTAGGAGCAGTTAAATATTGAAATCAATTGTAATTAATCTAATTTATTAATGTTAGTTTTCCTGAAGCTTCTGATTTCAGTATTTGAGTGCAGAGCGTTGGTTGCTGTTTCTTTAATGCTCTCTCCAGAAGGCAGCAGGATGCAATGGAAGGAACAATGCCTTGAATCAGAGGTCTCAGATTCACATTCTCACCCTGAGCAAGTTACTTAACCTCCCTGTAAAAGGAAGGGTTCAACTAGATGGCCTTTAAAGTGATTTCCAGTGTTAGGTATAGGATCCAGGGAGGACTACAAAGAGAGAATAATTTGCATTACCTGGGTTATGGAAAGGTTCCACACAATGTCCTCTAAGATTTTTCCAAAGGAAAATTTTAAAAAAAAGAAAAAAGAAACCTTAATATTACACTCTTTGAAAATGAGCAGGCACTGCTCTGGAAATTTTTTTTCATGGAAATCTTTTCCCCAACAAAATAAATAGAACAGAGTTTGAAGAACCAGTATTAAGACTTTGGGGCATTGAAAGCCTATCTAGAAATGGGGATTTATTTGTATTGGTAGTTTTTTTAAAAAAATTTTAAATTATTTTTACCTTTAAAAAGCTGTTTCTTTATTAGAAAACCTCATGAAATTAATTTTGAAAAATTCAGCAAGAGTTGTATCTCTAAGGAAATAGAGTTTTAGGGAATGTCAAGCTAATGTGGTATCAGGATTAGGGAAAAAAAAAAAACCTTTGTCTTTGTTAAAGGACACAGAGAGCTCAAATTAAAGGTAGAAGTCCACTTCAGTGAGTTCTAATAATGAGAAAAAGCAATTCAGAGCAAATAGACTGTAAAGCTCAACAATTCTTTCTCTCTATTTTGTCCTACAACCAATTACCCTCTCCCACCATCTTAGTTGGAAATCCTAGTGCCCCAAACTCCAGAAATTGTCTTACATTGCTTCGTATTGATTTTATTGCATGCTTAAGGGTGGCTGTTATTTAGTCGAGAAAAAAGCTGCCTGGTTATGTTGGTAACATAGCCTTTTCTCAGATTTCTGAATAGATTTTTCACTCATATTTCTTTCTCATATTGCAATGTCAATATGTGTTTTCACTTCACTTTTTCTATAATTCCAGATAGGACATAAAAAGTCACTTTAGAGAAAATATCAAAAGATCAAAAATGTTTTATATTTCAACTCCAAGGGGATCAATAGAACAAAGCTAGAAAACATTTAAAAGAACCTTAAAAAGTAAACTAGTCTATCTAATGAGTTATTTGTATAGAAGTCATAAAATAGAGACTAGGGATTTCAACTTGATACAAAAAGTGGGAACAAAGTATAGATTTTCACAAATTGTCGTAGAATGCCGTCTGATATTTCAAACAAAAAGTTTCTTTGCAGTCAAGTCGTCATTTTGCCCATTTTCATGTTTCAACCCTTCCATATGTTGAAAAAGTATGATACTGAGAAAGCAAAATTATTGATTTTCACTCACTGAAAGTATTCATCTCATTTTAGAAAAGTGCTGAATTGGGAGTCAGGAGACCTAGGCCATATAACCCTAGCTCTGCTACTAACAAGCTTTTAATAAGTTGTGTGACATTGAACAAGTCACCCAATCTCTTTCAACTACTTCAGAATTTTTAGAATTTTAGTTGTCTACAATGGCAAGAAGAGGAACAGTATTGAAGTGGAGGGGTCAATGACAGCACGCTATGGAGAGAATTCTAAAATCCTCAACTGATGTTTTTCTTCTGGTTTTTTGTTTGTTTGTTTGTTTTTTAACAAAAGCAAAGAACTTTAGGCTAGAAAAATAGAACAAAAACTAGTTAACAAGCATTTGAAAGCTCAAATAGTTGAGGAGACAATAAAAGAGTATTAGTATGGTCTGAGTTCAAGTCACTGGGCTCAAATGAACTCCATTCCAGGGTATTTATAAACCTGATATGCTTGATTGAGAAAGCATCATGGACGACGCTTGAAAAATGCAAAACCAGGAAAGGTGCTACAGCAATGGAGATGGACAATTGCAGTATTATTTAAAACAGACATGGGAGGTTATTTTAACTATAGGCCAACGATATTGTCTTTGATTGTTGACAAAATTCTAGGACCCATTACTGAAAGGATGTTCTGAAGGTCAAGCAATTGCTCAAGGTGACGCAATAAGTGTCAGAATTGGGATAAGTCTTCTACTTTCAAGACCCAGAGTGGTTTCTCCTGTTTCATTCATTCTTTCCTGCCATCAAGAATATGTCATGCCAGGTTAATCTCATTTTCTTTTTTTAACAGGAGTATTTGTGATGCGGTGCTGACATTATTGAAGACTTTGAGGGTAAAATGTAATCTTAGGTGAATTCTACAATGTTAGGAAAACTTCAAATATGTACCATGCAAAAGAGGAACTAGGCGATCTCAAAGAGACATGGAAAGACTTACGCGAACTCGTACAGAGTGAAGTAAGCAAACCAGAAGAATAATTTATAACATCAAAAATAATAAAACAAACAATTTCAAGGACTTTTATAAACTGATGAAGAATGAAATAAGCAGAACCAGGAAAAAAATAACATAATAATGGTACCCTAAAGAAAAACAACTTTGAAAGCTATAACCTTTTAAATATAATTGTCCATGATTACAAAACATTGAAGATAAAATATATAATTCACCTCTTGACTGAGAACAAATGTATATGTTGTTTGATATATGTGTGTGTATATATATAGGTATACACACATAGTTATATATGTATAACTACATATGTGTCTGTATACATACATACACATAAACACTATAAATACATGTATGTGCATGTGGATGAAAGAGATTTGTCTTGCTTTTCTCTTTTTTTACTTCCAGTGAGTTGGGGAAAACCAGATTTCTGCTAATTTAAAAAATTAATAGAGAAATCAGAGGGGCAGTGTTGCAGATTTGGGTTGTTGCTTTCATCCGCTTTCACATGAGGCCACTGTACAGTTAGTTTTGCTCAACTATTTTACTTTGTTACAAGAGACATCCTGTGCAATGGTGATAATGTGAAGATGTTCATATTTTAAAAAAAACAAAGCTCATCAATGAGACACACAAACAAAACAGTCATCAAATTTGGATCCATCTGTGCACCACATGACATTTTAGGACTAGGCAAGCTTCATTCAGAGATGATTATTACCATAGAACAGATCACCAGGTGATGATTCCTTTTTCAGCCCCTCCAACTCATGAAAACTCTCTATTAGGATATAACAGGATTATTTTCTGCTTTGATTATAAGAGTACACATACTGATGATATCACAGGTCTTTGAACTGTCTTAGACTGTTAGACTAGAGAGATATCCAAAAAGTATGCCTATCCATAGATAAACTTCTTACATCTGTTTGAAGAAATCAGTATCCTCCAAGTTACCAGGGTTTGAAACTTCTGAGTTTGACAGCGTATTTGAAAAGGACTTTCATGATATCTTTATGGAAAGGACAGAAAGATGTGAGCTGGATGATAGCTAAGCATGTTCTGAACTGGCTGAATGACTAAACTCAAAGAAGTATGATTTATGTATCACTATTGATCTGGAATGTGATTTCCAGTCAAATGGCAGGAACACCCAGGCTTTGTCCTTGATCTTATTCAATTCAACACTACTACTGATGCAAGCCCCTTAACCTCTCTGAGAATGAGCTTTAATGTTTTTTGGGCAGGGGGAATAAGGAGAGTTATAACAATGGCATTACATGTTCTAAAATAATGTTTTGATAATTCTGTTATTTAGATAAAAGTATAGATAGGAGGGTTATCAAATCCATAGATGCAATGCAGTTGGTTGGTCTTTTTTCCTCAAGTCTCATCACTACAGCCCACCCTCCAGTCAGTTGTCAAAGTATCTTTAAAGTTCAGGCCTGACCATGTAACCCCTACTCAATACATTCCAATGGCATTGGCTTCAAGATCAAACATAAAGTCTTCCATCTGGTGTTCAAAGCCCATAATAACCTGGCCCTTTCCTACCTTTTAAGTCTCCTTACACCTTACTCCACCTAACGTATTCAGTGTCCCAGTGCCTCATGCCTCCCAGCTGTTCCTCTCATATGCCATTCTACCTCCCCACTCTGGACACTTTCAGTATCTATCTCCCATCTTTCCTGATCTTCAGCTTTTGGCTTCCTTGAAGTCCTTGCTAAAGTCTTGCCTTCAGCAATAAGCCTTTATTAGTTCTCTTAATGTTTTCCCTTTGGAATCATCTCCAATTTATTCTGTATATATCTTATTTCTACAGTGTTATTTCCCCTGTTAGACTATGAGCTCCATGAGAGCAAGGACTGTACTTTGCCTTTTTTTATTAGAGCTCCATGAGAGCAGGGACTGTATTTTGCTTTTTTTTAATAACTCCTAAAATTACCACAATGTGCTTACTTCATGACTTTTGAGTATCCTGTTACCTAATATTGTGTTGTCTGAGAGTCCATTAATAGTTTTCAATGTGATATGTCTGAACATGTTAGCTTTTGGATATCATATTAGAAACTTTTATACTGAAGATCCTTAAAATGCTAATTATAAAGTGCCTTGAACTGAATTTTATAGAGATTTAACAGTTTCAATAGAAATGAAATGACTCTCCAGAACTGATTGTATGTAAGAAGGATTTTGTTATCTTATTTTAGAGTGTAGTTTCTCAGGATCCATGGCCATGGGAATGTCTAGTTTCCAGTTGCTATCTAATAACTCCTAGAATACTTCCAAGGACCTTAAGTAGTAATTCCCAGAATCATAGTGACAGATAGTCCTACTGAGGCTGCACAGTGAGATATGGAAGTGAGGTAATTGATATTTACTACACGTGCAGAATGCCAATATTGCCAAAGCTAACCTGTGAGCTTAATACTGGCAAGAAGCCTTCTTCGTCTGATTGCCTTATAAAGCAGGTGGGCATCGATCAGTGAGTGGAGGAAATCCATGGGGGAAAACCACGGGAAACCCATAGGTGAATCTGTGTGCCTCAACTAGTCCCCATTGAGAGTTGAGGGGATTTAGGGAAATGAACAAGAGTGCCTGTCTTGACTGACCTCATCAAGACAGGGATAGTTGCACCCCCTTCACCCCACCCCTTCTCACTGGTTCCTTCAAGAAGGGTAATTAGGGAATTCTGTAGGAGCTGCTTCTCTCAGTAACTATTTGTGAAGACTAGACTAGAATAAATATGATTATTAACCCCTCTGATGCTGTCCGCCTGTCTGACCAGATCAAAAGTGAACCTGTTAGAGGCAGGAGACCAAGAACTCTAGTGCCTCCTATGAAACACTGATACAGTAACTTTGTAACTCTGCTGGTTACAGATCCTTCAAGAGTTATTTTGCTATCTGGATATGTAGAAGGACTATATGAGCTATTGAATCTGCCTCTGTCACTTTACAGGTAGAAAACTGAAGTCTAAAGAAGCTAAATGGCCATGATCACAAAAGTAGAAAGTTTGAACCCAGAGCCTCAGAATTCTAACCACTTGCTGTTGGTTTTTTCTCTCACTACTCCATGTTTTTGTGAATTTTATCTTTGAGCCAAGGCTTAAAAGGAATGACAACTTGTTAGGGACGTGAGAGGAGATTCTTGCTTGAGTATGGATTCCAGGGATGGGGAATGGCCACATGTGGCCTTTTAGGTCCTCAGGTGTGGCCTTTAGACTGGGTCCAAGTTTTACCCAACAAATCCTTTTATTGAAGGAATTTGTTCTGTAAAGTTTGGATTCAGTCAAAAGACCACACTTGAGGACCTAGAGGGTCCCATGTGGACTTGAGGCCACAGGTTCCACATCCCCGGATTAAATTATTACATTGATCTTTCTGCCTGTGAAACTCTATAATTTGCCCTCACAAATAAATCCCCTGAGTTGATTTTCAGAGACTTTCAGATAATCACCCTTCCTGATGTTTTTCTGACCCTACTTAAGAAGCAAGGAAGAAAGATGTTAAGTGGGAACCTCACCTACAAAAGCTTAACCAGGAAGTGGGGAAAGTCTCCATGGCAGACTCTCTGGAGAAGCCATTTTAACGGCAGTAACCAAAGTTTCTTCAAAGGTCAAAAAGGAGTGGTCCTCTGTGAGTTATTAAATTAAACTGAACACAATTACTATGGGCTTATCAGGCTCCGTTAAGATTCTCAGTGGCAAGCTAGTGCCAAGCAATTTGGTTCCTATCAAAATGTGTGGAAAACTTGGAAGCTAGAGGACAGCGGCTCTACAGGGGTTGGCACAGGGAAGCTTTATAGCTGTGATCATTCTGTGC
This sequence comes from Notamacropus eugenii, assembly GCF_028372415.1. Classification (NCBI taxonomy): domain Eukaryota; kingdom Metazoa; phylum Chordata; class Mammalia; order Diprotodontia; family Macropodidae; genus Notamacropus; species Notamacropus eugenii. The sequence goes on along the minus strand of NC_092877.1, from coordinate 311,975,510 downwards.
CTGGATGGATTCATCACAACTTTGGAGAGGAAAGACAGAAGGAAGGCAGACTGACGAAATAGTCTACTCTCAAATGGTGGCATTCTTGAAAGTATATTGATTCAGAGGATTCATACCCTGAACCTTTTAAAACTTTGGCAGCATCCTTCAGTCTCTGAGTAAACTTTAATTACGCCTTTGATTTACAATTTCCAAAGGGTATTATGCTTTACTGTACATGGGTCCTTTTGGACACCATCTTGGGAGAAGTGATGGGTAGTTATAAATAAATCTAAAAATGAGCAGTTACCAGGTAGTAACCCCTGTGGAAATATTGCCCCTTAACTCCCATTTGTTCACAGAGTAGCTGACCACTACTTCTTTCAGAATTCCAGGGATAACTCTAAGGATCTCGCGTTTCTAATATTGTTGTCCTTAAGCCTCCACTAGTGAATTTTCTATTGGTTTTCAGTTAGTTAATTAGCTTTTAGAAAGGATATTTGCTAAACATATATGACAAAGGCAATTCTTTCAGAAACTCTCCCCAAACTAAAGGCACACTCTTCCTTCATACAAAGTCTCTGGAGCGAGTGGTCTCAAACTGTGTGCAGATGTAGCAAAAAGGTAAACTCCTAAGTCCTAATGATTTCAAATCCTGTTCTTTTTTTTACCTTTGAGGAGGTCTTAGAAAGTTCCCCCAGGTGTTGCTATCTGCTGGGTTCGGAGGATATGTGTCATTGTTGAGTCAAATCTTCCTTTCCCTAGTTTTTCTAGTACATCTTCAGTGTGTCTCTCAGCAGCCTACATAGAAGCTCCCATCAGCCACTACACCTCCAAGAACACAACTAATGGGAGAACACTGAGACAAGCAAGAACTGATTAGATCAAAAGGACTTGAGATGGTGGTAAACCTTATCAGCCTCCACTGGGAAGAACTTTGTCAGATAACAAGCTTTGAGGTTACCTTGTTCTCACTTTTATGAGTAATACCAAATAAGTAAGAAAAAACAGTGTATATTGGACAGAGGACTTGAGTTAGAGTTAAGAAAACCTGAGTTTGAATCCTATCAGACACCAACTCTGTGACTAAAGATGTTACTTAACCTCTTTTAGCTTTCCTCAGTTTGCTAATCTGTAAAATATGATAATTTAAAATGTACCTCAGAGAACTGCTGTCATGATCAATGGGATAATATGTGTAAAGGACTTTGAAAACCTCAAAGCACCATAAATATTAACTATGAGGCATCGTCATTGATCAGTAACTTGCCATATACATATTCTGTGTGTATGTGTGTGTGTGTGTGTATTGTTTAGCAGAACTTTTAATCTTGTTTTTTTTTGTTTAGCTCAATAGTTACATGGGTTGCAACCCTTCATGATTAAGTGTTGTGTGCTCATTTCCCTAAAAAACAAACAAACAAAAAAAACATCTGGCATTTAAGACAGGATTAAAAAATTCTTCATGAACTGTTTACTATTACATCCACAAGAGTTATTCTCTATATTTTATAATTAAATTTGCTTGGATTTCAAAGGACATGGATTTCACAGGAGAAAGAATGATTCAGGTAAATCTCCATTATCAAGGAATAGAGTTTCTCAAAACAGGGGACAATAACTTTTGAAAAGAGACGTATATAAACTTCTGTTCAATTCATGAATTTCCTGATTCTTCTTCCTTATAATGACCATGAGTCTCATTTGATATTTAGGCACCATCTATACAGAAATTATTCTATGTGGTGATGTCTATAGGATGAGAAAAAAAATTGACATGCAATTGTCTCCTTTCTTGATGTCATTGTTTCTGAATTTGATTCTCTGTGACCTTCTTCTACTTTGCATCTCCTTGAGCATGTGCTTTTCTGTGAAGATATATTTTGTTGTTTCCTCTGGAATGGATTGTCTCCTCGTGGCGTTCTTCTTGTACTCATTGCCTCTACCTTTCTATGGCTATTTCCATTTTCTTTGATGTAAAGCACAAGGCAGAAACAGGAGAGGAGAGAAATAACTTTCAACTTGCTGACAGCCACCCAAACAGCCCTGGGTATAGTCTCAGGAGGAATCACCCCTACCTCAAACCATACAGCAGAGCCTTAGGAGTCATTATCAAAGCTGAGGAAGCGAAAGCAAAACAAAGAGAACCTGCTGGTAATGAATTATATATGTTTAATACTCATTTAAAAATTATATATGTATAATACCAATAACATTATTGGTCATGGAAAGAAGGTTGATTTTACATTCACTTGCTACTTATTTTTTACCTGTTAACCTCAATTTTTAATTTCATCCAATAAAATCTACCTTGATGCATCATTATACCTTGATGGCCTTGAATTATGAAATGCCCACCCAACAGAGCACAAGCCCTACAAAGTGCTACTAAGCTGTAAAAGCTTCAAATATGGATTTGGAGGGTAGCTAGGTGGTACAGTGGCTAGAATGTCAGCCTGAGGTCAGGAAGACTCATCCTCTTCAGTTACAGTGGAAGTAAGTAAATGTCAGCCCTCAGACACTTACTAGATGTGTGACCCTGGGCAAGTTTGCTGTTTGCCTCAGTCTCCTCATCTGTAAAATGAGCTGGAGAAAGAAATGCAAAAAACTCCAGTACCCCTGCCAAGAAAACCCTGAAGGGGGTCCAAAAGAGTTGGACACAACTGAAATGACTGAACAACAGCAGTGATATGGATTTGGAGGTGGAATCTAATTCATGTCTCCCATCTGAAGATCAGTCACTCTAGCTAAGGTCAATATAACTCATGCATTGGAAGACTGGGCATCAAGACATGTACTTATTTGTACATGCATAGAAATAGAATTTACACATATAATTTTATATAAATAGCATATAATTCTACATGTATACATATATCTAATGTATCTCTATCTGTCTAAACCCAGTTTAGCTTTCTTACCTTAAAATATTTTGCCAAAATCCAAATAAAAGAAAAATAACAATTAAAAAAGGAGGAAGTGAGAAAAATTCAGTGAAAGAAAATGCCAGAGGGAAAACAAATAATGGATAGGTAAAGAAAATAAGTAAAAAATGACAACAAAAGGAAGCCTTATTAATACCAGGAAGGGAGTGAAAGCATGCAAAAAGAATCTCTAGAAAAGTAGAATAATCTATAATGCAGTGACAAAAGCACATTTTCCAGAAGTGAGAATGAGCCTCAACAAGAACCACTAGAATGGTTAAAAAACTCATTAGAAGAATGAAAGAAAGAGATGAGGAGTGAAATTTCTTAAACATGGAAAAAACAATAAATAAGAAAATTAATGATTTAGCAGAGGTGGCCAATCTTTGTAAATCAACTGTACAAGGAAGTAGCAAAGGTAAATGCAAAAATGCAATGAAATATTAGAAAACCTCAATAGATAGAAAAATTGTAAGAACAGTTGGCTCTCTCAATCAATACAATTCACCTTGAAGACAGACTTGGTGAGACAGCTTAGGAATCACCAGACATCAGGAAAAACATGATGAAACAAAACACTTAAATGTCAATTTCCAGATCTAATTCTTCTTTATAAACCCCAGGTACTAGGAGGAATAAAGGTCTAAGTTTGACTCAGTCAGACAAGCCCCTCCTTTCCAAGTTTTAGAACTCTGAGGTCAAAAAAGAGTTTTTTCAAGCTGCCAGTAAAAGGTAATTTGTTTATTATAAGAGAATTTCACTTCTAATTTCACAAGATTATTTATTAATGACATGAAAAATAAGGGCAGAAAAAATATACCAAAGGTCAAAGAAAAATCACTTTCATGGAAGGATAATTTATTCTATAAAAATGAGCAAATTTCTATCTGGAAAAACAAAAGATTAAATAAAATCGATGACTTCCAATCAAGCTTCTTTAAAAGAAAGCTGAAATGAACAGTTTTTGAAATACAAACCACACAGACAAAAGAAACAATACAGATGAATACAGTAATATACAATGAAAAAGCTAGACAAAGTATTGTTTAAATGTTACAAGGATAAAGTGATCGCAGCTATTTTTTTCTTGCTATATACTTTAGAGTAAGAGTTATGGAAGGAATAGAAAGAGTAGTTTTAAGTTTGTGTTATGTAACAGAAATATCTTAGAGGATGAAAAGAAAGGAAAAAGGTAAAAATGACACTTTTTTTTGAAATGAGGGGATCACATTAAAAAGCATTCAAACAATGAAGTGTAGGAATAAAGGGAAGGCAGAAACTCATGGACCATACTTATTCTGCCTGAGAACAGAAAGTTTAAAGAAATATTAAAGCGATAAAATAATGCAATATGGGGTTGGCCAGACTGTGTGAAACTATATTGCAAAATGGACAAGTACAGTACCTAGGTCTGAGAAGAGAGAAAAGCACAGAGCTGTCAAGAAAAACAAATGGAAGCCAATTAGGGTTGATTTTTTTACATCAACATTCAGCTATCTGATTCTGGGTTATAAGTAAAAGGGAGGCTCTGTGGGTGAGCGAGAATTACACTGTTTTAAGCAAAACAAGTTACAAGTAGCTAGAAGTGATTTTAAAAGGAAATAATCTTTTCATCTGATAGTGGGAAAAATAAATTTAATTATCACAACCTTGAATGTTAACAAACTGCACTCACTCATAAAATGAAAAAAAAAACAACTGTACGTTACATTAAAAATAGCTATATATAGAAACATTTAAACATTTAATATGAAAGAGCTATATGTAAAACCATTTAAAACATAAAGAACCATATATAGACTTAAAACATGTACAATCATTATTTTTAAAAAATATATACAATGTGATGGAAATATTTTTATTCCATAAATTAAAAATAAAGTAAATAAAATTGTAAGAGTTACAGAAAAAATTTTTAAAAAGAGACTAAAATTTATTATACTTGAACTGATTTTAAAATATTGGGATGCCATTCATGAATTCAGATAAGGAAATACTATCTATATCTATCTGTCTATCTATCTATCTATCTATCTATCTATCTATCTATCTATCTATCTATCTATCTAATCTCACACATATGTGAGTGTTACTGAACGGCAAAGCATAAATCTTTTAAGAAAAAGGTATCTGAAATATAAACAATCTACTTATTAAGACAATAACTATAGGTGAAATATGGCATGAGGGAAAAGAAATGAGAAAGCATAGATCTGAGAAATATTTTAGAAAACTAGACATGGTATTTAGCAATTAATGTTTATTTGATAACACACAGGGACAAACATAGAAAGTCAAGTGAGGTATAAATAAAATTCAGTGACAACTGAAATGATAAATAAAAAGAAAAGCTGTTTATGAACCAAATCAAATCATTAAAACCCTAGATAAATTGATGGAAAAGGGAGAAGAAAATTAAAACCAAATAACCAAGATAAAAAAATAGGACAAGGAATTTAAAAGTAAAATGGAAGAAATTAAATGAAATGAGAATTTTTATATATAATTTCATATCAACAAAGTTGAAAACTTAACCAAACTGTATTAAAATTTTCAAGAATATCAAACACCCAGACAAACACAGGAATAGAAAATATGGATAACACAATTTAAGAAAAAAAGTTGATTAAATCATAAATGTGAATTTTTCAATTTGGCAGTGTTCAAATTGGAAAAAAAATCTGGTTCAAAAGAATTTATAAGCACCTTGCTCAATGAAATTTAACCAAACTTTGAAATGATTAACAATTCATAGGTCTCATTATTTATCTTACTTCACTGAAAAAAAAAATATATATATAAAATTTGTGCTGGGCAGCTAGGTAGTACAATGGATAGAGTACCATGCCTGAAGTCAGGAAGACCTGAGTTCAAATTCAGCCTCAAACATTTACTAGCTTACCAACTGAACAAGTTTTTGTTTCATTTTTCTAATACGTAAAATAAACTGGAGAAGGTAATGTAAAAGTTCTCTAGTATCTGAGTCAAGAAAACCCCAAATGGGGTCACAAAGAGTTGAACACTACTGAAACAAATGAATAACAACTAAAAAAGTATAATTTGTGTGGGTGGTTAAACTCTTAGATAAATTAATTATTGCCTTTTTTTTTTAGTTAAATGGGGTAGCATGATATAATGGATAAAGATTTTGCTTCAAACTAGGAAAACCTAGATTCAAGTCCTCCCTTAAAATATCCCTGTTTTATATGTGTCCTGATGTTTCTTATTAAATGACAGCTAAGTAGGGTTATCTTTGATACATATTCTAAATAATTATCTTGATGTGTGGGTAGAAGATACTTTGTCCTAAAATAACCTATAAGGAAATGTTTTGTTCTATGAAAACCATACCACAAATATAATAGGATGTTATATTCTCTCTCTCTCCAAATTAATTGTGAAATCATAAAAATGAGATCAACTGTTAAATATTGCTTACAAGTCTCCTTATTCCTTCTTAATATATGCAGGAATTCTCAATTAATTTGTAGATTACTCTCAACAAAGATTTCATAGAATTCAGGAAATAGATATGTAGGTTGATAATCACTATGTTCCACCAATACACAGACAAAAACCACAACCTTATTAATATTCATATATACATACAAATATGCACACATGCATATGTACATGTATTATACAAGAAAATATATCTACATTCAGATACATACATACATAATATGCAATGCATATAAATATGTACTTATATGCATATACACATATTATACTACCTACATATATAAACATATATACATATGACTTACATATTTTCTTTTGTAGCCATTAAGAGAAATAATTTTGTTTTACTATACATATTTGTTACAAGAAATTTGTTTTTCTTTTCTTTTTAACAATGTGAGGAGAAGGAGAAGAAAATAGATTTCTGGTTTTCTTTTAATAAGCAAAAGAGGGAATAGGAGGCAAGATGGCAGAGCACAAGCAGGAACCCAGCTGAGGTCTCCCAACAGTCCCCTCCCAACAACAAAAATGCCTCAAGTAAAATTTGGGAGTGGTAAGGCCAAGAACAAGTCAGAGGGAGATTTTTTTTTTCCAGACTTAGACAATTTAGAAGGTCTGCAGGAGAGGTCTGTGACACTGGAGGATGAGCCAGCCCAGAGCTCACTCAGAGGCAGCACTGCACCTTGGAGACAGCTGTGGTAGCAACAGCAGCAAATTCAGGAGCTCTCAGCCCAGAGACAGTAATGAGCTCCAATAACTGGTTTAAAGAGAGAGATAACAGTGAACCATTTGCTGGCACTAGGTGCAGCTAGTGTTGATTGGCTACTCAATTACCCATAAACAGTTTGGGGTCTTGCAGTTCCACAGCAGAGAGGACTGCTTATAATAAGTTAAAAGTTCCTCTTTGGTTTATTAAAGTATCCCTACTCACCATTCTAAGTACAATAAGAATAAAAGTGCTTATGGCTACAGGAGAGCAGGGGACCTGGTCACTGTTCCAGGGCCAAGAGGAGTGCTAATGCTCGTTGCAGCAGAACAGAGGATCTTCCTGGGTAAAGGCCAGAGTAAAGACCAGGAGAGCAGAGACAACACTTCTCCATGGATCACACCATCTTTGAGTCACTGAAAACTTGCAGACCCCCAGGTTAGCTATGAAAACAGCAGCACAAAAAAGCCCTAAAGTTTAGGACAGTGGCTCCCAACCCCCAGGTAAGCAGAGCCCAATTTAAAGTTCAAAGTCAAGAAATAGGCTGCAAAAATAAGCAAACAAAAACAAAAGAACTTGACCACAAAGAGTTACTACAGTGGCAGGGAAGACTAAGACATAAACTTGGAAGAAAACAACGATGTTCTGAAAACAGCTAAAACCAAAAGCATAACAAAAATGCTAATTGAACCCAAGTTCAACAAGAATTCCTAGAAGAGTTAAAGAAAGAGATAAGAATGGTAGAGGAAAAATTGGGAAAAGGAATGAGAGTGATGCAAGAATATTATAAAAGGAAAATTAACAGCTTGGCAAAAGAGGCACAAAAATACTGAAGAAAATAAACCCTTAAATATAAAATTACCCTCATGGTGAAAGAGACACAGAAATTCACTGAAGAAAAGAATTCCTTAAAAATCAGAGTGGGCCAAATGGTAAAAGAGGTACAAAAGCTCACTCAAGAAAACAATTCCTTAAATAACAGAACTGGCTAAGTAGAGGCTAATGACTCCATGACACTTTAAGAAACAATAAAACAAAGCAAAAGAAGAGGAAAAAGAAGAAATTGACAAGTATCTCATCAGAAAAACAACTGATCTGGAAAACAGATCAAGGAGATTTAAGAATTATTGGACTGTCTGAAAGATGATCAAAAAAGAGCCATTTCCCAATTGGTAAATGTTCAAAGGATATGAACAGGCAGTTGTCAGAAGAAAAAAAAAATCAAAACTACTTATAGTCAAATAAAAATGCTCTAAATCATTATTATATCAACTCTGAGATACCACTTCACACCTTTCAGAAATAATGATCCTGGAGGGGATAAAGAAAAGTAGATACACTAATAAACTGCTAGTGGAGTTGCAAACTTGGTCCAACCACTTTGGAGAAAATTTGGACCTATGTTCAAAGGGCTATAAAACCGTCCACACCCTCTGACCCAGCAAATACACTACTAAGTTTGTTTTCCAAAAAAGATCCAGGAAAAGTCCTATGTGTACAAAAATATTTGTAGCTCTGTGTGTGTGTATGTATGTGTGTGCATGTGTGTGTGTGCATGTGTGTGGAGGTGTGGCAAAGAATTGGAAATTGAAGGGATGCTTATCAACTGGGGAAAAAAATGGCATACGGATGTGAAGCCACACTAATGCACTGTAAGTAAGGACAGTAGGAGGGGGTTAGACCTAGAGGAACTGATACGAAGCGCAGCGAGAAGATTTAGGGGATCATTGTACGTAGTCATAGAAATATTGTAATGATGATTAACTGCAAAATACTCAGCTACTCTGATCAATACAAGATAATTCCAAAGGACTCAAGGTGAAAGAATGTCATCTACCTCCAGAGAGAATACTGATTACTTCTGAGTCCAAACTGATTTATAATTTTCTCACTTTCTTGATTTTTTGTCATTTGGCTAAGGTGGACATGTTTTACATATGTAATCAAATGATATAATTTTGTTCACTTTTTCAGTGAGGGGGACAAAATTTGGAATTCAAAATATAAAATGAAAAAAATGTTGAAAAAGTAACAAATTTTTAAATTATGTAAAGGATCACATTCATACAGGTACTTTCAGATGAATTATGTTTAACTTCATTTAACTATTTTACTTTGTTGTAAAAGACCTCTCACTGAGCGGAAGTAATCTATAAATGTCTGTAATGTAAAAATAAACACAAATCAATAAAACTATAAAAAAGAAATAATATCCAAGAAGAAGGTCAATAATTAAAAAATGTTTCATTTGGACTTTTGGTTTGATGACAGTGGAGAAACCCTATTGCAGAAACTCCTTACACTGGCGTGGACCTGTAATTTATCTTTTCTCTGAAGACTTGGCGAATCACCTAGAGCACTGAGAGATTAAGTCTTGAGTCCAGGGTCATTCAGCTAGTATCTATATCTATATCTATATCTATATCTATAGATATAGATATAAATAGATATAGATATATGCACACACGTACACACATATGTTTGTGTGCGTACACATGTGTATATGCATGTATGTATATATGCATGTGTATATATACACATATATGTGTGTGTACACATATATACATACACACACATAGAGATAGATAAATAGACAGACAGATAGATAGATCAGGGTCTCAACTCTTCCTCACTCAATACTATAGTTCTAAATATATATATACACACATATGTATATATTAAAAAAACACAGCAGAGGCTTTCTTTCTGTTTAGAATCAGTAATTCAGATGTATCCCAGGCTCTTTTGGGCCCACCTGCTTAGGGAACACAGAAAAGCTTTTCAGTGGCCTTTGAAGCATGTCCAGAAGCTCTACAAAGGCAGGCCTCCAGGTCGCCTCTCATGTGGGTGGGGCTGGCCCCCTTTGATTGGTGCCTGCTTCTCATTTGCTGCAGTCTGAGCATGGTGATCCCAGTTCACTCACAGTGAGGATACCATGTATGGAACCAGTGAGAAGAGAAGGGCTTTCCCTCTGCTGATCCTCCTCCTTTATCCCAGCAATGAAAAATGAGCTAGTCATGGTTTTCACTGTTCTGTGTCATTTGTCATCCTCATTTTCAGGTATCAGGCTTTCTCCTGACAGGAATCTAAGCCAAGGTGATCTTGGAACCAGAATTGCATGTGGGATGGTGCAGAAAACGAGCCCAGCATGGAAGCCCTGAAAAGTCAGGGTTCCTGGGACTTGAACCCAAAGTGAGGGACTGAAGTTTGGAACTTGGATCTGGGATTATGCTCTAAAGGGAACAAGCTAAACTATGAACCTAATACCTTTTCTTTCACCAGAGGATGAAATGGTGCAAAGGAGAGGATTATGCCTCCCAAGTGTTGGGGGAATGAGTGTGTATATTTGTGCTTATACCTCTTAAGGTAAATATATTCTGGTATAAAAGCTAATACAACTATCAGTAGCTAAATGGAAGTAAGGTCCAGAGGACTCTTGGTTGTTTGGTCGTTTCATTTATGTCCAGCTCTTCATGACTCTGTTTGGGGAATTTTTGGCAGAGATATGGGAGGAGTTGGTCTTTTCCTTCTCCAGCTCATTTTACAAATAAGGAAACTGAGGCAAACAGGATTATGTGATTTCCCTAGGGTCACAGGTTAGTAAGTGTCTGAGACCAAATTTGAACTCATGAAGGTGAGTCTAACTAACTTCAGACCCTGTGCTCCATACAATTAAGAAAAGATCAGCACTGGGGGCTGGCACCATTGGCAAAGGGCTTAGAGATACTCCCTCCCCAGAAGAGTCCTAAAGAATCCTGAGGGAGGATGGATCTCAGACAGTGGGGGCCCAAGTGGTCTGTGTCACATCCATTGCATCCATAAGTGAAAAGTCCGATGTGTCATCGGTCCCAATCAATTATGAATCAGTTTTACTTAACTGCTGGCGGAATGCACATTGTAGGGCTTCCCTCCCCAACATTTTTGGGAAAGTATCTTGTATCAAACAAATTCTATGAAAATTTGAATGAGGAAGTAGGACTAAATGTTCTCTAAGGTCTTTCCTAGCTCTATTATTTTCTAGATAAGCAACCAATCCTCACTTTCTATCGCTTCAGATTTCATTGATACTGGCCTAATGGTGCCAAGAAAGAAGCAGCTCAATTTGACTTGGTTTGCATTAATTTCTTAGGCTTAGCTGGGAACTTCGCACTTTCAACTCCTTACTTCAAAGTTATTTTTGCACCTGGTGTTCTACAGTGAAAAGGATATTGTGAATTAATACCAGATTTCTAAGATTTGCTGCTAGCTAGCTGGGTGACCTTGGACTAGTAGCTTTACCTTACTGAGTCTAAATTTCCTTGACGTTAAATTTTGCGATTTGTACACTAAATGATATTGTGGCTTCCATACAGTTCTAGATCCTAAGGTACTAAGCATTTTGCCTTATCAGTAGTGGATATCTATCTGAAAACTAAAGAGAAAATTCTAGGCTATTATGTGGAGAAGAAAAAAGTTGACATTGCATATTTCTATGTCATGGTGAGAAGCAAAGACTACCTCTCAATGTATGTGTATGTATGTATACATGTACCTATGTATGTAAATATGTATGTGTGTATGTACACATATATGTAAATATGTGCACAAGCATATATGTATCTGTGTACATCTATATGTATGTGTGAATGTCTATTTATATGTATGTATGCGTGTATTTATATATATATAATATGCCTATATAAAATGGTTGCATATGCATGTGTTGTAGAGGGCCTTTTTTTTTTTACTATATGGCCACAGAGGGCATTATAAGACTTTGAAATTCTAGGTGTACAAATCTCTATATGCATGTCTTTGGTAAATGTGCATTTGGCTGTTGATGAGTCAAGGATCTATGATTTAATCAGTGCAGGTGCTACAGCAGATAACCACCTCTTCGTGCTGAAGTAGTAGTGACTAAAAAACAATGACATTTCTCATGTGGTGGGTAATGTTCCTGCTTCTCCCCTGGCTCTGCTCCGCCCTCTCCAGACTTCTAATTCTCCGCAATAGCAGTCTTCTTACCATGACGATGCCTCTGACCCCCAGAGCCCCTTTTACTGCTGGTGAATTCCTCCCTAGAATCATAATTTCAGGAAGTGCTTAGGTCACCCACATTCACTCCTCTCTGGGCTTTACTCTTGACTCGTGAGACTTTTCCATTTTGCCCTCCTGTGGGTAACCTTCTATCCCCATCCCATCCCTTTGAGAGCTTCCTTTTGTGTATCTGCTTCCTCCATTAGAATGTAAGCTCCTTGGGAGGAGGAGAAATTGCTTTTTTAATTTTTGCTTGCATTTATATTCCTAGTGCTTGGCACAGTGCCTAGAGCCTAGCAAGTGTTTAAATAAATGCTCTATCTGCCTGGCTATCTATTACGATTTATTACTATGAATTTAACTGGTCTGATTTTTGGATGACAGACACATGGGTCATTTCCAGACTCATAGCTGAAGCCTTCTAGCTTCATAGGCACTTGGTGAGGTGATGCCTTTCTTTCAAAACCCCAGAGCAGCTTTTCATGACATGATGAGGAATTAGAGGACAACTTCAATGGAAAATGTGTGTGTGTGTATACACACACATATACATACATACATACATACATACACACAAGTATGTACATGAATGTATATACATTTGTGTTGCAGTTCTATAGTAATGCACATATATTAATATAAATAGTATATATTATGTAATACTAATACATTTATAAATAAAATTTTATATATATATATGATATTTTCAAAATTAGTTATTATTATTCAGTTTATTTACAAGAGAAAAAACCTTTAAACTATAAAGTTCTATATACATGGGTCCTATTCTGTTGCTGTTGTTGTGATACTACTATTAGTGTTGGACAGTACTAAAAGATTGTGGGGGAAAATTAGATATGTTATCATGAAACAAAAATAGCCAGGACATTAAAAGCTTCTGACCTATATACCTCATTTCTCATTGCTAGAAAATATTTTTGTGGTCTACCATGGATTGAATGTATCTTGGATAAAAATATGAAAAGAAAATACTGTTTTCTTTTAAATAATTGTAGACAATTTCTACAACAACACATCTTCATGTAATGTAATTGACTAGAAAATGTAGAGAATATAAGATACTTTTCTATTATTTGTTGATTATGATAAAATATTTTTTTGATTTGACTGAGTAAAATACAGCTTTAAAAGCTCACATTCAACAAGGTGCCTCTCTTGCATATTTAAAGACTTTTGAACTTATCTTTTGTAACTTCTACTTAATTCTCCTGTGGGGGATTCTGCATCCTCAGACACATTTCACTTTATGTTGGGAGAGGGAGAAAGGGATGCAGATGGAGAGCTGGACCAAAAAAACCCCACAAAATATTTGGACCTCAGACCCTATAGTTTTTATCCTCCTACCCACCCTGCTAAGACCTACAATATCTTACACGAATGAAAAGAGAGGTAGAAAGGACCAAAAGAAAATACTCAGTAGAAACATGCTGAAGATTTGAATGAATTTATATTAAAAATGAAAAAAAAATTTGGAACATAGATAAAATGTTTTCCTCTAATTTTCTTGGAATGATAATGGTGACATCTCCACTTTATATGATATTACCATGAATAGGAACTTACATTTTACTTTCTTATTCTTTGAATTTCTGTCTATAAACAACTGAATTTGTACAGTTAAATTTTATCATTGTTCTTCACCTAACAGGCTTCTATATACACAGAACCACTTGTCTAGAGACTGCTATAATTATTGTGGCTTCCTATGACATTATTAAATAGGGCACAGATAAAAGAAAAATTTTGGAGAAAAAGTGCTGACTGAATTGTATTTTTTAAAAAATGTATGGGAATAATATGTCTTCCAATTGCTTTTTATAATAGAGTTTGAGACTTTGGGAGAACAGAATGTTAATAATTTAAAACATTAGAATCTTGACCTTTCTCAGAGTTCATAAACAAGCAGATTTTTCTCATATTGTTACAAATTCCTTAGTTTGGAATTCAAGACCCTCCTCATTTTGGTTCTCATCTACGTTTCCAGACTTATTTTGCACTACTAACCTTCCTGAACTCCATGTTCCAGAATAAAATGGGGCTATTAGCTTTTTCTGTATTTCATCTTATATTGTTCTGCCTTGTTGCATCCCTATACCCTATCCCCCCATCTTGGTTATTTCCAATGAGTATGACTCATTGAAGCTTTTAGAATATTATTCATATTTCAAGGTTCAACTCGGTTTTTACTGCTTCTGTAAATCCTTCACTGATTGCTCCCAGGTGAACATAAAAATTCCTTTTCTCAAGTTTTCGTGGTGTACTTTGCATTGATCTCTCTTTATTATATCCTGTTTTGCACCACACTACACTCTTCTGTGCACATGTCATAAGCCTCTTAGAATGTAAGCTCCTGGAGGGCTCACTGTGCAGGTCTTCTTCATCTTTGCATGCCCAATATCTACCATGGTGCTTTACACATACTGGTTATTTAATAAAAAGTTTGGTGGACTGAATTCAATTGCTTCAATTGGTTTTTTTCCCTTTTCTTTTTCATGTTTAAACCTTTTAATTTTGACTTGGTTCTGACATATTCATTTTTCTAAGGATCCCAGGGGCCATTTAAATTTTTGACATAAAAATTGAAACCTTATTATTTTAAGCACATTTGAAAGTTGAGTCCCCAAGTAATAATTGACCAAAGGATATGAACAGGAAGTTTTCTGAGAAAGAAATTCAAGCTATCAATAACCATATTAAAAAAATTCTCAGAATCTTTATAATTAGAGAAATTCATGGGAAAACAGTTTGGACATTCTACCTCATGCCTATAAGCTGGACAAACTGAAGAAAAAGGAAAATGACAAGTATTGGAGGAACTGTGGGAAAAGAGTACATTAATGAACTTTTTGGTGGACCTGTGAACTGGTCCAGCCATTCAGAAAAGCACCTTGGAACTAGGCCTTCAAAACTGTTAGACAATGAGTAACTTTTAACCCAGAGATACCCCTACTAGGTCTATACCCCTAAAAGAACGAAGTATGAAGTACTAAAATATTTTTAACAGCTCTTTTTTTTTTGCATTTGCAAAGAAATGTAAACTGAGGGGGTATCCAATAATTAGGGTAGCTTAAAAAAATTGTGGCACAAGAATATGATAGAATTCTATTGTGCTATCAGAAATGATGAAAGGTATGGTTTTAGAGAAACCTAGGAAAACTCAAATAAACTGCTGGAGGGTGAAGAGAAAGAACCAAGAAAACAATTTGAAAAATACTACTAATAATTACACTGTAAAGGCAAATAATTTTTAAAAGGCTTGGAAAGTATGATCAATATAAGAACCAGCTCTGATTTAAATGGATTTATTTTGAAGCATGCTACCAACTTCCTGCCAGATATATGATGTGCACATGGAGACAACTGTACTGCATAGACGCCAATTTCATTGTCCCAGTCTTTCTTGAAGTCACTAACTCTGAGATTGATAATAATGATAATGATTAATAAAGTATCTGACACACAGTAAGCCCTATGTAGTTTATATAACACTTAGTATGTGTCAGGCACTGTACTAAGTGCTTTATAGCTGAGATTTCATTTGATACAACACTAGGAGGTGGGTGCTATTATCATCATCCCCATTTTACAGATCAGGAAACTGAGGCAAGCAGCAATTAAGTGACTTGCCTTGGGTAACAAAGCCAATGTCTGAGACCAGATTTGAACTCAGGTATTTCTAACTCAAGACCTGGAGCTCTACCCAGTATACTACCTCACTGCCGAGTTTAGGGGAACCCAACAAAAAAACCTTGATTAAGGATTTTAAAAATTGAATTAATTTATAAGATACATTTTCAATCTGAAAAACAAATGAAAGTAACATTTCCATCTTAAAAATTCAATGCATTTATATATTTTTTTAATGTCTTATTCAGTGTTGGCTTAATAATAGTGATTTTCAACAAATGTAGGCTAATTTAATTTTAAACTATGAAAGTTTTATAGTACTGTCATTTCTTCATTAAAAGTCAGTTTATGCAAATGGTATTTGATACACACATAACAGCCTCCTCCAATATGGATTATGCTGCATCCATGTTTATCAATTAAAAAGGAAAATAGTCATCACTAGACAAAATATCTCCAGGGGCTCGTCTCAAGTTTCTTCACTGAAGCTGGAAATTTTAAAGGAATTTAAGAAATTTTCAAATAAGCTACCATTCCACCTGACTGCTAAATTTTTTAAAAGTTCTTTGAAATACAACAGAGTTTCATCATAATGCTACTTGTCCAGAGCAACACAATTTAATATGAAGCTAGGACATCTTGGACCCTATTCAATGGAGGCTATTTACCAAAACACCAAGAGTACCTTAACATAAAGCAGTCCAGACTCTTTCTAAGGAAAGCCCTATAGCAAGGTAATTGAATAAATAAATGCCTCCTTCTTCTCTCCCTTTGTTTTCCATAGGCACTTTCAAGGCGGACACGCCCCTGGCTGCTTGGTTGTAGCTGTTCCATAAAAGTGACATGTGGTAGATATTGAATAAAAGTATAAGACTTCCTGAATTCTATGATTCTTTTTGTTTTAAAGATACTAACATGGATGGATAGCTCACTTCTACCGGGGCAAGTTGTTAACATATTAAAAAGAAAACAACCTCAGCTTAATTTGTCTTTGATCTTGAGGATTACTTTGAAAGGAAAGACAGATATTTATTAATATTCTCATTTTACAGATGAGAAGACAGAGATTCAATCACTACCCCATTGAGGCCCAGATAATAAATGACAGGGCCAAGACGAGGAAATTAGGTTTCCTGTGTCTGGTCAGTTGAAAAGCTGTTTGGGACTCAGAGGACTTGCATCCTTTATTTCCTACTTCTGTGACCTCAGGCAATTCTTTCATCTTTCTAGGTCTCTGTTTCCTCAGTTTTCTAGTTAAATTTTAAGGTCCCTTCCAGCTCTAACTTTTATGAATTTACAACAAAGTATACGGTTCATTTCTTTGTTAATTGTTGACTCTAAATTAAGTCCTTAAAATTTTTTTTAATAATTTTTAATTTAATATTTTATTTTTCCCCAGGTGTAAGTAAAAACAATTTTTAACATTTTTCTTCACATTTTGAGTTCCAAATTCTCTCCCTTTCTCCCTACTCTGCTCACTGAGAAGGCAAACAATTTGACATAGGTTATACATATGTCGTAAAGCAAAAACATATTTTCATGTAAGTCATAAAGAAAACAGACAAAAAAACACAAGAGAAAAAAAGGAAAAAAATGTCTTTGCTTTGTATTTGGATTTTACCAGTTCTTTCTCTGGAGATGGAAGTGTCATAAGCCCTTCAGAACTGTCTGGGGTCATTGTATGGCTGAGAACAGCTAAGTTATTCACAGCAGATCATCATGGTGCTATCACTGTGTACAAGATTCCAGTGTTCTGCTCCTCTCACTTAGCATCGATTGATGTAAGTCTTTCCAGGTGGAAACTTTTTTTGTTAGAACACATTTGACATGGATGCAGATTAAATGTGATAAAGTTAAGATTTGTAAGTAATGATGAGTACCAAGTTGAACGGCATCAGATAAGAGAGAGATCATTTCTTCCCAGTGGATCTAAGAAAGCTTCATGGATGAGGTGCCATTGAACTAACTCTGAAAGTATGTTAATAGATAATGAGACAGGTGGAGGTTGTCCAGATTTAGGAAACATGGTGAGCAAAGTTGTGGAAGTGGGAAAGTGAGAATTGTTCTAAAGACAGAGAAGATTCTACTTTGGAGAGGTCATAGAGCAGGTGAAAAGGAGTAAAGGGAGATGAATCTGTAGAAGTGCGAAGGTCAGGTGAAGCCTGAGTGTCAAGTACTTTGAATACTATTCTGCATTTGCACCTTATTCATTCAGCAATGGAGAGCCTTAAATAGACATAGAAACTATCTACTTTGAAATACGAGAATAACCATGGAATCTGGCAAAGAAAACAAGTTAAATTCTTACGCCGTCAAACCATGAACCAGCACTTTGAGAAATGACAGAGCACTTTGGTTTCTTCTCGTCACTCATCTTGTACAAAACAACAGAAACTTAGGATTTCCTACAATTCATAGGCAGTTTTCAGTATATTAGAAAGGGGCAGTGGAGTACAGCAGAGAGGGTTGGATTTGGATTCAGAGCACCCAATTTTTCTAGTCCTGACCCTGCCATTTGTTACCTGCATCTTGTTGGGGTGGTGCTTGAATCTCTGTTTTCTCATCTGTAAGATGAGGCTATTAATGTCCACCCTCCTTACCTTAGAGGAATGTCAGGAGGCCCCAATGGGACAATGTTTGTAAAAGTCCTTTGATTCTAGGTGATTCAATTAGGGGCAGATAGCCGAGGTTACACCACCACTCCATGCTGACCTTTTCTTTCTACTAATAGACAGTTTCCTGACATTGTAGCTTTAACCTGCCTCTCAAACCTGTGCCCTGTCCACAGTCTGGTCATCGGGCTTACCTCACCCAGACTCGCTGCATTTTCTTTCCTATGGTTCTTTTGTACCTGTTACAAGTCTCTATGATTCTCTCATTCACAGGAATTTGTCTCTCCTCCTAGAAATGTTTTCTCTCAGCCACCAGGGGCCATTTCCTCCTTTTAGAAGTTCTCAAATCCCTCTTGACTTTTCAATCCATCAACCACAGTATGAAATTTGTCTGTCCCTCTTCCTTCATCCCCTGCACGCCCCAGGAAGTCCATCTAAAACCCCTTCCCTTTCCTCTACCATTTGCATGCCTTGATATGCATTTCTTATTCTGAAGGTTGGTTTGTTTTTCTTCTACTCCATTCTAGAACTGAAAACTTGGTAAGGGTGGAACTGAATTCAGTTATTGAAACTTAGAAAGCAAAATAGAAGGAGAATTTAGCTTGTTTGCTAACAGTTACACTTGTGTGACCCTTTCTCAATCCCTCTTGCTCTCAGCATTAACCAGGGATACTCTTTTGGCCTAGCTATAAACCTAAGCAGAATGGGAAGAGAGGACTTAAAAATTAGGTTAAGCCATCCCTGTTCTAGGCCTCCTATATTCTCTCTCTGTCTCTCTCTCCCCCGTCTCTCTCTGTCTCTGTCTCTCTCTGTCTCTCTGTCGCTCTCTGTCTGTCTATGTCTCTCTGTCTCTCTCTCTCTCCCTCTTCTTCTCCCTCTCCCTCTCTCTCCCTCTCTCCCTCTCTCCTTTTCTCTGTCTCTGTCTCTGTCTCTCTGTCTCTGTCTCTGTCTGTCTGTCTCTGTCTGTCTGTCTGTCTGTCTGTCTCTCTCTCTCTTTCTCTCTCTCTCTCTCTCTCTCTCTCTCTCTCTCTCTCTCTCTCTCTCTCTCTCTCTCTCTCTCTCTCTCTCTCTCTCTCTCCTGGGCAGAAGTGGGGTAATAGAACAAAACAACAGGTCCTTAGAGAGCCTCAAGGGGTCAGGTCACAAATGCCGGCTTCATGTCATTTATAGCAGATTCTATTTGAGTTTGACACCATCAGTCCACACTAACTAACCAGGGAGAGGTCTAGTCAAGTTACGGACAAGATTAGAAAAGGGAAGTATGTTCTTAAGAATAACAATGAGGAGCCATGTGAGGCTTAATAAATCGTGACTGACAGTATGACAAGCACACCATGGGGAAGAAATGTCTGCCTCCTCAAGGTTAGAAGGAGATTAGCAACGAACATCAGAAGGAGCCAAATCAATATTCCTCAGATTTAGAATAATAAGGAGGAAAAGACTAAATGGCCTCTTTCCTCCTTAAGGAGGTTTAATACACCTACAGGAAATGTTCAGAGAAGGTTTTTGGAATTGTTCTTGTTTTTATTTATTTGTTCAAAGACAACCGAGAGGCAGTGGGGTGCATTGGAAAGACACTCTCTTTGGAAGCAGAGGATGGCGCTCCAGATCCTAGTTCTTCTACCTGAGTGACCTTGGATGAGTCACTTCACTATTCTAGGCCTTAGAAGTTTCATCTGGGGAATGATGGGCTTGGACTAGACTTACCCAAGACTAGATCTTAACAGCATATGTACAAATAACCATAACTGGCTGACCCACTGCCTGAGAGACTAGGGGATTTGTTAGGATTTGTTTTTCTTTGTTCTATTGTTTAATTGACTGAAAAAAAATGTGGGAGAGGAAAATAATAAATGATGACAAAAATATATTGTAAGCATGATGTATAAAGTATATAACAAATTCTACACGTTAGTTTTTTAACACCCTGCTGGAATATTTGGAAACACAAACTTTGGAGTTCCTGGGATTATACACTCAGAGCTGGAAGGGACCTCCCCAGTCATTATGGGAGCTCCCTTACTTCATAGATGAGAAAACAGAGCATCCAAGTGGAATGACTTCCTCAAGTCATACTGATAGACAATGGCCAATTCAGTATTCCAACCCACATTCTCTAGCTCTAAAGCCAGTGCTCTGTCCCTGCACCAGAAGGCCTCTGATGATTTTCTTCTAAGTGGCATCTCTTTATAGTATATTTAGTGTGACTAATTTCCTGGGTCATTTTGACCTTTGCTTCCTAGTTCATAAAGTATTATTCTTCTCTAAAAAAGTTCATAGTTTAATGGATAAGGTGTCAGTGAATTAAAAAATGAGACGAAGCAAGAATACCCTGGTTCTTGGGCTCTGTTATAAATAATGCTCTCATTAAAATTCTGCCTCAGAAGAAAGGCAAGTCCATTAGTCTGGAAGCTAATTTTTACTGGCTCCTTAGATGTATGCATATTAAAAATTCAGCTTTTATAATTGCCAGTCATCAACCACCTAGTCAATGCTGTTCTTGGAGTTTTTAATTATTTACTTCATTTGCATAGACACTCCAATTTATGATCAACCATTTAGTTATCAAGGGACAGTTTAGTAATTTTTCTTTTACATTTTTATTTATCCCTTTTGTGTTCCTAGGAAAAGTTCTGAGTTAGACCATCTACCACAGCGAGTCTTGTTAGAAAATATACAGTACAGCCAGATCTTCAGTGAACCATACTGCAGCCATGATTGCTGACTGAGCTTGGACACTGTGTGGACCAATCCAAGATTCTGTTAGGGCAAAACTGGTCATCCAGTTCTAATCTCCTTCCATTGACCATATGATGCCTTGTGTCACCGTATCTTATAACACAGAGTCCACATGCATTGTCATAGCAAGGGCTAGGATCTCCTTTTAGGCAATGCATCATAGCATCAAAGAATTTCTGAGTTGGAAAGGATCCCAGTAGCCATTTAATCCAGGCCCCTGCTATGACGAACTGAGTAACAATGTATTTGACCAGTGCTCATCTAGTTATTGATTGCTGACCTCTATTTCCCAAGTCAGCCTACTACACTTTTCAATAACTCTAATCATAAGGAAGTTTTTCCTTTCACGGAGCCTAAATTTGTGTCTTTGCAACATACATCCATTGCCGTTGGCTCCTTCCATTGCGGTCAAACAGAACAAAGCTAATTGCTTTTCCATGAAACAGTCTTTTAGAAATCTTTTTTTTTTGGAACATTTAAAAAAACAACAATAATACTTCTAGAAAACTCATTTTTCTTGCCTGTATCTCCATGAGCTTAGTAAGACACGGGCCTCACTGTTCAGAATGAAAACTCTTAAGATATAGGAAGTTCCACATTTGAAGGTCATATAGTAAATTAGTGGCAGATATGGATAGAATCTAAGGCTTCATGCTCAGAATATAGTACTTTTTTCCATTAGATCGTGCTGTTTCTTCCCCGACTTTGTGCTTTCTCATCAGTTTCTTAGTATAAAAAAGAATGGAGTTTAAATCTTAAGTTGAACTGTCTACCCAGGTGCTGATTTTTTATCTTCATACCTGCTTTTCTCACATCTACCATGGAAGCTGATGATGGCCTTAATGACCAATATAAAATGTTTAATGACTCTTTTGTCCTATTATTTTGAACATAACAGATACTGGGTATGAGAACCAGAAGGAATTTGTTCTTACATTTGAGAGTTCCCACGGTAAAGTTCTGCTAAATTCTTTTTCTGAGATCTACTGATTAAGCTGCTCTGATGGACTCTGTAGATGCATCCACCTACTTGTAAACTCTTAGTATAATTTTTTGTTTCACATATAGCACAAGCTGTAGGACCCACTCTTCAAAACCACACTCAGACTAGCAGATCATGTCCTCGTGGAGAGACTGACAACTTCTCTGCTGAGAGCTATGGGGAACATCTTGAAGGGTAATGGTTTTCCTAGCACAATTAGTCATAAGCCCCCACCACCAAGATCCCTTGATTATCTTTTAATATCAATTAGCCAGTGTTACAATTATCCATTAGAAACTAATATTTACTCAGGTAAGCATTTATTAAGTAAAAATATTTGGTGCAAAATATTCCCCCTCACTGTCTAGACCCTCTCTCCTACAAGTACATATGGAGGACAAGGAGAAGTAGGCTCAGACTTAGAGACTTGTAACAAAGGGATCACTCACAGCTGCTAGCTCCTGGAAGTTCTTTTCTCCTATTTGTGATGTTATCATGAATGTCCCTTTAGGTATGGTTTCTGTTAAGTTTCTCACAGATTCCCAAATCTACCTTTCTTCAGTATATCTGTATACATTCAGTATATCTAAGTCACATTCGATTCTCCATGAAAAGACTGCTATTAAGCACTGCTGTTTAGGGGATGTTGCTTAGATGTCCATAAGAAGATTTTGACTTTTTCAAGTCCAGAGGGTCTTTCTTTGTTCAAAAGGGGCAGAAGGAGAGAGTATATTTGTGTTCCCCCCCCAAAAAGATTCTCTCTCAGAGGATTGGCTAAAACTGCTTCCACAACTAGGCTGGCCTATCACCCTATCAGAACTAGCTTGCTATTTTTACCCAAGCCCCCAGGGTATGACTGGTTCATCAACCAATTCCAAAACACACCACTAGGGTAGCACCACTTCATTTCTCTGCATGACTAGAAGCATTTTGTTCCTTCAAAATTACTTTTCATGTCTAATTTAATGCCTTTGATTAATCGGTTGATTCAATAGAGATGTTGTCACCTGAAAAAAGGATCAGGGTATGGAGAATCTTATTGGTTATTTCAGGTGGAGGTAGAATTCAAGCAACTACTATCTTATACTTATAAGACTAAATAAGTCCACAATGCCTTTTCATTATTTTTTTAGTTAAAAACTTGACAGTTATTGACAAACTTGAACATTTACTTACATAAAAACAGAAAAAGAAGATTACATATGAAATAGTGAATCTTCCACATAAAGCTTGTTCCTGTGCAATTATATTCAGTTTTTAAGAGTTTATTCTAGGTTATTTTATTTATTTTTATTTATTTATTCTTTTGCTTTTGCCTTTTTCAATATAATATTTCAAGATTTTCTTTCCTTTAAAGGAGTTCCATTATATTCTTGTATGCACCTGGTTATAGGTTCATGACTCTTAAATTCTTTATTTTCTAATTATTTATGACTATTTTTTTTCTTTGACCTGGAAAATGTGGATTTTGGCTATAACATTCCTGAGGATTTTCAATTTGAGGTGTTATTGTTCTCCCCATGGGGGAAACATTTGTGTATTCTTTCTATTTTCACTTTCCTCCTTTATTCTACTAGATCTAGGCATTTTTTTATTTCTTGAAATATGGAAGATTTCCCATGGACTCTTGAGGCAAAACACCTTCCACATCCAGAGAAAGAACTATGGAAGTGAATCACAAACAGAAACAGACCATTTTCTTTTGTTTTATGTTATGTTTTGTTTTATGATTTTCCCCATTCATTTTAATTCTCCTATGCCACATGCATTTAATAGGAATGTACGTGTAGAACCTGTATAAGATTGTACACTGTCTCAGGGAGGGAGTGGGGAGGGAGGGGGGAATGAGGGGGAGGGAGTGAAAAAAATCTAAAAATATATGGAAGTGATTGTCGAACACTGAAAACAAATAAAATAATTTAATTAAAAAATGAAATATGGAAGATAGTTTTTCTGTTTGGTCATGGTTTTCAAGGAATCTACTGGTTTTCCAGGTAAGTTTTTTTTTTTTAATAGCAAATACCTTACATTTTTCTTATTTTTTTCTATGTTTTTTAACTTTGTCCTATATTTCTTATTTTGTAGAGTTAAGTTTTGAGTGTTTGATTTCATTTTTAAGAATGTTTACTATTTGAGTAGTATTCAATCTTCTATTCTAAGCTACATTTGGTATCTAATTTTTCTTCCATAGCTCTTATTTTAATTCCAAGTAAATTTTTAATCTCATGTTTCATTTCTTCAATTCATTTTCTCCCCTTTGTCTATACTTGAACTTGTAAAGTTAATTCTTTCTTCTGGGTTTCCCTCGGGCTGCTCTCAACCCATAATATTTCTTCACCTTGTAGGATGTTTTTTCACCTGTATTTCTCTATCTCCAAAATCAGACTGGAACTTTTTTCTTATGCTAGACACTATTTTTTCCTGCAGTCTTGATCACGTTTTTGGTCCGATTGGTACTGCCCCTCTGTTGTCTGGAAGACATCCTTACATCTGTCATTCTGGAAGTGCTGGTTAGGACTAAATTCCACTCTCTATAGTAATTGTTGACACTTGGTGGCTTAATTTAATAAAAAGACACTGGATGCATTTTTAGAGCTCCAATGTATTTTTTCATTTTGCTATCAACAGAAGTATCTTTTAAATGTTGATTTTTTTTTCCTGGACCCACATGTACAAAAGTATTTATGGCAGCTCTTTTTGTGGTGGCCAAGAATTGGAAACTGAAGGATGTCCATCAATTGGGAATGACTTAACAAGTTGTGGTATATAAATGTAATGGAATACTATTGTTGTACAAGAAATGATGAGCAGGCAGACTTCAGAAAATCCTGGAAAGACTTATATGAACTGATGCTGAGTGAAGTGACCAAAATCAGGAGAACATTGTACACAGTAACAGTCACAGTGTGCAAGGACTGATTTTGATAGACTTAGCCTTTATCAACAAAGGATTTATGATACAAAATGCCATCCATATCCAGAGAAAGAACTATGGAATGGGAATGCAGAACAAAGCAGACTATTTTCTTTTTGGTTTTGTTTTGGTTTTTCCCTCTTATGGTTTCTCCCATTTAATATAATTCTTCTATGCAACATGACTAATGTGAAAATGTGTTTAATAGTATGTATAGAGCCTATATTAGAGTGCCTGCCCTCTTTGGGAGGGAGGGGGAAGGAGGAGGAAATTTAAAACTTATGGAAATGAATGTTGAAAACTAAAAATAAATAAATTAAGAAAAAATTTTTTAAAGAAACTTTTTTCCTTCACCTTTTCTCCTCTCTTCCTAACAATTCATATTCATTTACTCAAAGGTAATGCTTTCCCCCACAACATCCCTTTTGGATACATGTATATATGTATATGTGTTTGTATATGTATATGTGTATACACACATGCAAGAACACGTATGTGTGTAGGTATATGTGTATCTATAGACATACATATCCATACACAAATATATATATGTATATATATATATTCTTATATACATATATCTCTATGTATCTATTTATCTATTAGTGTAGCAGAGGTTTCTAAGTTGCTCCCTCCACACACCTGTGTTAGAGCTGATCCCTTGATGCCGCATCCCAAATTGAATCAGAACCTCCTTATAGTTTCCAGTGATCAGGATAAATCCCTCTAATAAACCACCCTTTCTTATTGTATTCCATCCCTAAGTTTGAAGAAATATACATATTTTTTAGAGTAGAACACTGGAACTTCTTGACTTTTGTTTCCCTTAAGAAGCAACTCAATTATTGAAATGTATACACACATACACATTTCTTTGTCTATCATCTGTGTTCTGCTTTGGGCTCTGGCAATAAAAGTGATTGATTTGTAATCACTGGTCTTATTGAGCTCTGTTTCTCAGCACTATCTGGAGGCTTTCTACAAACAACACACAGGAAAGTTAATGTGAATGGAGCCAAATAACACCACCTGGAAAGCAGGGAATTGATTACAATGTTCTCCTGCTAGGCACACTCTGATGCCATTGTGTCCAACACTCCTGGTCGTACAGTTTGTAGAAACCCCCCAGAGAGCAGAGTGGATGATTAGACAACAATGCCACAATGGATGATGAGCCCAGAAATGACAAAATCACTTCCCTGCATCATATGGAAATGTATCAACTGAAAACATGCTGCCCCAAGAAAACTTGAGGTAAAAGAAAATAATGTTGATTCATTTCTTTTCTTTTCCTTCAACCCCCTACCTCCATTTTGATAGCAATCCATGGTCATTTGAACATCAGGACAAATTTTGAAAGAGGAGCATTTTATAATGTATTATGCCCATGCTTACTTTTCTTTAATGTTTTCCTGTCCTACATTTTTTCTAAAATATTTATGTATTTGTATTTTTGCATATTTTGTATATATACATATATGTGTGTGTATTTATGCATATATACACATAAGTGTGTGAATGTGTATTCATGTTGGATCTTAATTTTTTCCCTGCTTTCTTCTGTTTCCCTAAATTTTAAGAAAGGTTATTAATGCCAAAGAATGGGAAACTCCTAGAGTTAGAACTGGATGAGACTTCAGAATTCATCTAGTAAAGGGCTTCTTAAACTTTTTCCATTCAAGACCCCTTTGGTTTGGCAGCGTTCCCTGGCATTGTGTGACCTAAGAACATGTACAGTGCAAAGTGTGCATGTTTTGTGTAGAACTAAGGCTTCAGTGAAGTTGAATCATGCCACACATGCAAGTGCTGCCAGAACACCTCAGATTCATTACACTTGATTTTTAATTAATTTTTGGTCATTGCTCATTCAGAAACCTTTTACTGTTGCCAAATTATTCACAATCCCATATGGGGTTGCAACCCGCAGTTTAAGAAGTGCTTATTAGTCCAAACCCCTCTTCTACAGGTGAGGAAACTAAAGCCCAAACAGGATAGTAGCCTGCTCAAGGTCACAGAGGTCTTAAGTACTGTGGCCACAAATTAAATGGAGGCCTTTTGACTATAAATCTAATTCCCTTTTCAATGAGTCACAGAAGAGTAAGTACTTATCTGACCTCACCATTGACAAGGGTGAGGCTTGCATATTTCACAGATGACCCTCAAATGGTTCAAGGTAA
Source organism: Notamacropus eugenii (assembly GCF_028372415.1). Lineage (NCBI taxonomy): Eukaryota > Metazoa > Chordata > Mammalia > Diprotodontia > Macropodidae > Notamacropus > Notamacropus eugenii. The sequence continues at coordinate 311,948,351 of NC_092877.1, read as the reverse complement.
ATAAAAAATGTTTGGGGAAAGTGAACATTCCATCATCAGTTACACAAATGTCAGTTCTTGTAACCATCCAGGGTAAACTTACTATCCTCTTTCCTTGGCCTCCAAACTTTGTCACCTCTTCTGCTCCCTCAACATCACACTACTCAAATTTGCAACTAATTTGAATAATTTATTACCAAACTCATGCTTTGCATTTAGCATTACCTATTTTGAGACCTCTCCTTTCTTTTATGTCTCTGTGTATAGAGACTTCTTTCCCCACTTTCCTGCTCCATTTTCAAGGTATGGGGAACCTTTTCTAGAATGAACAAAATCACCATCCCTAACCCCAAGAAAATCCTTTTACTGAATTAATTCAGATGCTAGTATTTCTAAGAATCAATTGACATCAAGTCAAAGAAAAAATCCACAAAACAAGCATGTGATCATGTGACAACACATGTATTCGTTGTACTTTATCTATGTGAATCAGAAATTTTCAGTTTTAAAATATTAACATACATATGCATATTGGTTGCTACATAACCCATAGACAATCAGTAAATATTGGTTCAAGATAATCCTGGTTCATGGTTCTATATAGCAAGGCCCACATTTGTTAGGTATAGTTTGTTAAAGGGTCTCATTCACGAAATCATGAGTGGGGGCATGTTCAACTTAGCACTCTGGCTGGCCTATGTTAGGTGCTTAATAAGTATTTAAAAAATTGAATTGAAATATACAAATCTTAGGGAGAACATTTAGGTTATTGTCTCTTCTTACCCGAGTGACCTGCAGTTTCCTTTATGATATCAGTATCCATAACATGATCCCCAAGTGCTGATGTATTCCAAAGCTCTGTCCTGGGCCATCTTTTATCTGTGTTCTCTCTCGGTAACTATCAGCTCAGATGCAGTGAGTTATCATCACTAAGCAGATGATTTCCAGAATGATATACACAACTCTAGTATCTCTCTTGAGCTGCAACTCTACAACATGAACTACATCCTGGACATTCACACCTGACTGTCCTGTTGGCAACTCAAACTCAACATCTTAAAACATAACTCATCTTTCTTCACAAAGGCACTCTCTTTGGAACTTCCTTATTTCTGTCATGGGTACTGACAAGATCCTAATAGAGGTGCTCCCAGCTACAATAGTCTAACTTCAATAGGGACCCGTTGTACCTACCTAGCTCCCCCCACACCAATGGCCTCACTTCTTCATGTAGGCCTCACTGCTCACTAGCACAACAGGTATGTCCCTAAGTTCTTAGCTCCCATAGAAAGAGTAGGCATGTCCATGTGATGGGAACCCCCAGACCCATTCCTAAATATTTGAACAGGTTTGTTCTTGTATTCAGTCACAATCACAACATCTACCTAGCCCAAGATAGGGCCACAATACCTAACTGTCTATCCTGACTAGACAGGACCACAATAGCTAGCCAATTGGAGAGCAGCATGACCAGAATATTTAACCACCAAACTATAGATGGAACTCCTCCTCCATTACCTAATCCATAACAAATTCCTCCTGCCTTTTTAATATTCATCATATTCCTGTACTCTATGAAAATTTCTGTTAAATAATTGCATCTTTATCCTATAGACATCCATCTTGCTTTCTCTTAAGTTGCTGGTGCTTCTTAGAATTTAGCCCTCTCTATGAGAGGCATCAAAAAATACCTATACTTGGATTGGAGGTGGTCTGACTGAATTTTTTGAGACAGTTCCACCAGAACACATCATCAAACCCCAAGGGTTTTTGGTGTCCCAGAATTGAAACCTTAACAGGTACCACTATTTTTGCAGTCGTTAATATTTACAAACTTGGTTCCATCCTCAAATGCTCTTTCTTCTTCAGATCACATAACTATAATTCTTTGCCAAACTTTATTGTTTCTATCTCCACATTATCTTACATTATTTTTCTATCCTCTTTATTCTATTAACACAGTCACTATCCTAGCTCAGGTCTTCATTAAATCATGCCTGGATTGTAAGATTGTAAGAGCATTCTAATTGCTCTCACTTCCTAAAGTGAGAATCCACCCTCCACATAGAATCCAAAATGATTTTTCTAAAGTACAGGTCCAATTGTATCAAACTCATACTTGATAAATTCCAGTGGTTGCTTCCTGATTACCTCTAGGATCAAATGTAAACTCTATTTTTTAGTGTTTTAAAGCCCTTCACAATAGGACCCAATCAACCTTTCCAGCCTTATTTGACATTACTTCTCTTGATGTATACTGTGGCCTAGTATAAGAGACTTCACTATGGTCCATCATATATAATACTTCATCTCCTCTCTCTGTACCTTTGTGCTGACTCTCCCGGATTCCTTGAAATATCTCCCTTTTCATTTCCTAGAATTCTTAGTTTCTTTCAAGGCTTAGCTCAAATGCTACATTCTCTAGAAAACATTATCCGATTCCTGCAGCTACTGGTGCATTCTCTCCAGATTTCATTGTATGCATTTTTAAGCTATTTTCGTTATGCTTACAAATATGTATGCATCGTTTTCCATGCCTGATTCTAAGCTACTTCAGGGCAGGGACTGTTTCAGTTTTTCTCTCAGAATCTTTAGCATTTAGCACAGTGACTGGCACTTAGGAAATATTTAATAGTTTTGTTTTGATTGTGTGATTGATAAATACAATAGAAACTAGAATCCTCAAAGAATTATGAAATGGAAAATCATATCACTCTTATTGGTGAAGAGGTTAAACATCCACAATGTAATGCAAACAAAGATTAAACTTTACATACCAATTCTTCTCATCTGAGATGAATTAGAGCTTGTCACCATCGTTGTGGTGGAATAATCTTAACCAAGAGGAAAGGAGACGTTGAAACACTTATCCCAATCAACACAGAGAAATAAAACGAAAAAAAAATGGAAACAGCATCTTTGGTAATAAAATAAAAAAAAAACATTCAAAAGTCTCTTTTCCCCTTAGGGGCACTTTTTCATTTAGTTTTAATCCATAGTTATTGTCTGTGTTAAAACCCAAATCATCTTTGCTACTGGAGTGTTTAAACATCATTGGTGAATTTACAGAATTGTGTTTAATAGTAAGTGGAGGCTAAAAACTGCCATAGGTCACATTTAAATGGAAACAAATCACTGTATCAATTGGACAACTGGAATTGGTTCACCTATTGACCTCTGACAGCTATAATTTAGTTAGTGTGTAGATTCATAGCAATTCCATTTGATTGCAAAGTTCATGAACTAAAGAATGGTTTGTGAAATTGCTTATAATTTGGAAATGAGAATACATAGTTATAAATGCATAGACTTGCATATTGGCATATATATGTGTATACACTCGCACATATATATTACATAATATATACTATTCATATAGTATGTATGTATATGTACACACATGCACACACATATGTATATATACATATATATATATGTACAAATATATATTCAATCTGGCGCCAGTGGTGAGATGTGCAATCCAAGACTCTAAGAACAGAGTTAGAGCTCTAAGTTTAAGTGAAATCTGCCCTTTGAACAATACACTTCAGCAATGGGGGTGGGGGAAGAGTCAATTATCCAAACTAAGTAAACTAAGGTCAAAGATCCATCATAATTATTTTGCTGTTGACAGTGAAATGTCATTCGATGGTTTTAAATCCCCAATAAATAATAAATTTATTATTATTTAACATTCATTACATAATTTCAACCTACTTATCATGCTTCCCTAAATCTATTCTGCCCTCTGATGGGGATTTGCAGAAGTAGGATGGGGCAGGAGTCCATGAACTTGGACTAACAGAAAGCAAAGCCTCAAGCTGATAATTCATGACTTTTCTCTGTGAACATACCACATCTCAGTTATTTGAGACATTTTCCAACCTAGCTCATCTAGGTCTGACTCAATTCAACTCGCTGAATTAGATTGACACTAACTCTTCATAGCTCTTTCCACAGCTTATCCAAAGGAATAAATTCTGAACCTCTTACACCTTCAGCTCTTCATATCTGGGGAATCTAGACAGAAGCTGGTGGAGGCATGCCAAACTCAGCTACAAGACCTCTTGGCAACTCTTTAAAAATATAGTCCAAATTCTAAAATTTAGTGTGAGTCTCAAGCTACCCAATTTGGGTCCTGTCTTGTGTTTCTATGAGGTCTTTTAAGAGAAAGCTAGATAAAAGTTGTGAGACAGAAAGCATGTAGCATGTAGAAAGTATGACTCACTTTCTGAAACAGAGCAATATTACCAAGGATTTTTGTTTTAAAAACATGTCAAAACTCTGTAAGCATAAGTTATATATGTGTATATATATACACACGTATGTGTATATATGTAAATGTATACACATATATGTATATAATAACTATTCAAAACAACTGTTTTGAAAAACGTCATAGAATTCAATTCAAATTATTTAAAGCACTACTTTAGAAATATGAAACTAGAAACTGCAACTAAGCTGACCTAGAGGGAATTGAGGAGGAAGAAACAGGAACTGGTTAAGAGGCTACTATAATAGCACATATATGAGTTAATACCAGAGTATTGGACCAGAGTAATGGCAGGAGGAAGAGAAAGGAAGATGAATAGCAGAAACTTTGAACAACAAAGGAACTTGGCAACTGATACAGGACATAAAGGGCGGGAGTGAAAAGGGTCACTCCAAGGTTCAGCCGAGTGTCATTGACAGAACAGAGAATTCAGGAAGAAAGGTACCTGTGCACACTTATGTGTGAGTGTGTGTGTGTGTGTGTGTGTGTGTGTGTATGTCCCTGAGTGAGGTACAGAAAGGGGAAACCATGAGTTCATTTGCACAGAATTGTAATGAGACAATTGGGGCTTTGTTTCAGGGCATCAAAACCTAGACAGTTCCAGTAGCACCATTCAAGGTCCATGCTCTCAAAGTACTTCCTGCGTGGCTTTGCTCCTGCCCCTACAAGCCACCCCACTTTGCACCAAGGACATGCATTCCTTATTTACATCTCTGAGTTTTAGATCTTTTCAGTTTCAGGGGTCAGTGATAAATCCAGGTGTAAATCTCCAAGCAAAAAGTTGAAAATTTCTGTAGCTCAGGAAAAGAGCCAAGGCTGGAGATACAGTTATGTATGTGTGCATCAGTCATCAACATAGCAATAATAGTTCCAGGACTCTACTTGGGATTTTACCTTCTAATCACTTTAAATAAAATTACATTCTATAATGATTTATTGAGGGAAAGTGTCATTTTAAATACCAAATTAGGTTCTTTTTGTATCCTCCCCCCCCCAATATAGTGACATATTAGGTACTTAGGAAATAACTGCTGATATGATAAACACATTGAAATATGAAATCTAAATCACTTAGATTGGATTGAAAGTTAATTAAGAAATTAAATAATTATATGTATTTAGTTTTCATCAGCATTCCCTGTTAAATGAGGTTAGCATTTACTCATTCATCCATTCATTCATTCAGCACCTACTATGTGCTCCATACTGTGTTAAGCTTCTAGAGATATAAAAAGAGGCAAAAGACAGTCTCTGCCCTTAAGAAACTCCTAATCTAATTGAGAAGACAAGAAGCAAGCAAATATACAAAACAAGCAATATACAGGATAAATAACAAAAAAAAATTGGAGAGAAAGCACTAGAATTTTGGAGGGGTTGGGAAAGGTTTCCTGTAGAAGATGGGATTTTATCTGAGACTTGAAGATGGCCAATGAAGTCAGCAAGCAGAGAGGAGAAGAGATAATATTCCAGTTATGAGGTCCAGCTAGAGAAAATGATTCGAGCCAAGAGCAGGTCTTGTTTGTGGAACAGCAGAGGGCAATGTCATTGGGTCAAAGAGTACGTGGTGGGAAGTAAAGTGTAAAAAGACTGGAAAGGGTTGTGGGGGGGAGCATTAAGAGGGATAGTAGGTTATGAAGGGCATAGAAGTTTGTATTTTTTCTTGGAGGTCAAGGAGAGCCACCATAATTTACTGAGAAAGGGGATTATATAGTTTTCTGTAAAGACGTTTCATCGTTATATGCCATAGAAAATTAATAGGAAGAAATACAGATTCCACTCTTCCTAAATACAACAATGGAGTTTCCTTTTCAACCCTAGAACATTCTGTAATATCATGGCTCTCCTCAGACTCAAACGAAGATTTTGGCAGTTTTTAATATGGTGGGTTTTCCAGAAATTCTCATGCCAAAATTCTAGCAATTCTACATAGGAACAAGATGGAGAGGTACCCTCAACTTAATATCAGTGACAGGTAAATGTTCATTAAACTGGTCTGTTCATGGACAGAAAATTGTCAGAAAAAGAAAGCAATAGTTTGCTTTTGCCATCAACAACTTCTGGCATTCAGCCACCCATACCCTGATTTTGTCATTTTTATGCCTCTGTACTAGGCAGATGTTTATCTAAATCATTTAAATCTCTGTCTTCTCCATTTTAAACACATTTAGTATTAAGAGATGCTCCCTGTGTAACAGCATAGATTAAAAGTTAATTAAGAAGAAGTTAAAGAAGGAGAAAAGTAATTACTTTTTTCATAGGCATTTGTTTCATTTTGGCAGGTTAAAAATGAGGAATTGGGAGAAAGGTATGAAAATGGGAAATATTTTTTAAAAATTGTTATTAGCCGCTGCTTTATATATACTGAGAAGTGCCAAGTTAATTAAGAAAAGTAATCCATTCACTAATGGAGGATGGGGCCAATGAGTAATGTAATCCTGTTCATTTGGTCAGATTGTTTTATGCAATGGATTTTTCCAAAATCCTACATCTAAATTAACTATTTCAGATGGAAACAATCAATGCACAGTTGGACAGGTTCTCATGGGATCACAAATATAGCTGAGTTATGAGGAGGACTTATTAAACATTTGTACTTATGGTTTCCCATTATATTCAATGCCTTGATTTCGTGATTGAATGGAAAAGAGCTGCCACATGGCTGCAGAATTTAGGTCCTGATTATGAGCTCTTCCACTGTCTTGATGGCCTTACTGTGGCTGTATGTGAACTACTCAAGCTTCTAATTTCCTTGAGGTTGCTAGCTGTGATGTGCCAGTGTTGGGAGGCACTGAGACTTGAAAACCCACTGAAGTTCTTTAAAAGAGAGTGATGTGGTTGTTCATTCACTCAGACATGTCAAACTCTTTGTGATCCCACATAGGCTTTTCCTGGGCAAGATACTGGAGTGCTGTGCCATTTTCTTTTCCAGTGGATTAACACAAACAGAGATTGAGTGACCCAGGGTCACAAGATAGTGTCTGAGGCCAGATATGGATTCAAGTCTTCCTGACTCCAGGCCCAGAGTTCTATCCACTGAACCACCTAGTTGCCTCTAGAAAGAGAAATTGGAGCAAATTATGATTTTTATTTGCATTTTTGCAGGTGTCATTTTAATTATTATTTTTATTTGCAGTTCCCCCCCATTAGAATACTAGTAACTGACATGTATTTCTTTTAAAATTCTCATGATAATGAAAATTGTCATTAGAACTGTAAAATGACTTGTATTATAAGCCACTTTTGTCACTTAAGATTTACAGAAATTTTCTCCAAGGATTGTTGCATATCTTTCATTTTCAAAGAGGACCATGACATTTGGGAGGTGATGCCATGACATGAAGTGAATTGGATTAAAGTGAGGGAGGGCTGTGTAAAGTCAACCTCACTTTATTCTCTGGAGCCATCTGAGTCCAGTGGCAAGATAGAACAGGAAGACTGGAGATGGCCTTAGATGAATGTGGAGACCTTGGCCTTTTAAGGTTAAGGTATTTAACAGGTCTCAGTTTGACTGAGGCAAAACCTATTTAGTGATTAAGGTTAGGTAAGAAATGAAGCAAGTCTCTTTTAGCTACTAAAAAAATGAAATTATACCTAAGGATGCATAAACACATAGACATGCTCTGCTATATTAAAGGGAGAGCGATAAAAAATAATTTAATATTTGAAAAACTGATCATTTGAAGGAAAAAGGACTAAGGAGGAACATAATTTTTGTCTATTTATAGGAGTGTTGAGTAAACCATAGGGGAATAGTTTCCTTTTATTTCCCATGTCAGACAAGATGAGTAAAGCTTAAATCACATCAGGGAGAATTGGGGTGATAGAATGTCTTTACTGGTGATTCCCAACCAATGGATTGGATAGGTGATGACTAAAGGAAGCAAAAATGCTTTCATTTAGCTTTCTGTACTGAGTCGTTCTCATTGTTAATGATGAATCAGTGAAATTTATTCCACTTTCTTTAAAAAAAATACTTCCTTCAACTGCAAACTGTGTATGGAGTGATAAGATCTCATAAAATTAAGAGACTTTTCTTAGTTTAGTCATTTATCTTAATAAATGTTTTTATTAGGAAATTTTTAGAATATTAAAATTCATTTAAAAACTCAATCCTGGGAATTAAAGAGCAAACATAAAAGTAGTATATTACTTTGCAGAGCTGAACAGATTGTCTGATGTGCTAAAAGTCCCCACTAAAGAAAGAGAGGGCAAAACAGAAATGTACCATCTACTATTTCCTGATCATTGATAGGCATTAGCTGGTTAATGGACTTAGAGTTAACCTTGGCATGTGTAGGTTGAGAACCTGTGATTTCCACAATGGGGGGACTTTCTCAAATAGTGCACAGTGGAGTATTGCCTGAAGCCCAGAGAAGTTAAATAACTCGTCTAAGGTCACACAGCTGGTAGGACTTCCTAAACCCACCTCTTTCTAACTTGATGTCCAGCAATCTGTCCCTCAGTATGAATGCACACAATCCAGTACTGTATAGGGGAGCTATAAGGATGCTATACCTAACGTTAGGAGAACTGTGTTAAAATCCTTCCTCAGATATTTCCTAAGGAATCTCAGACTCTCAATTTCCTCATCTGTAAAATGGGAATAATATTTGGATTACCTTGTAAGGAAAGTGCTATTTGAATGTGAGTTATAGTTGCTCTCCTCTGAACACGACCCCACGCAGACCAAGCCTGTTCTCTAAGTCCTGACTTGTTCCGAGCATAGCCAGACAACCCCCTCACGCTTCCCGTGTGCTACATTCTCCATGTACACACGCATTTTATTTGGAGCTGAATTCCCAGACAAACACACAAGCTACGAAGACAAGTACTGGCACATAGAAGGCATCGAGCCCCATTAAAGAAAAGGAGGCTATGGGGATACCATCCAATTTAGAGATTCTGTTTTGTTTTGTTTGCTTTATCTCCACCTCCCGCCCCCTTTCCTCACCCATAGCATTCTCAAGGACAGTTAGAGTACTATTATTGCCAGGTGGTTTCAATCTATAGACATAAACAGTGTAAAAAGTATACCAAAGGGAGAGGGTCCTATCAGGCCAAGTAATAATAACATTAATAAAAATTACAACAAGAAAAAGCTAGCATTTACATAGCACTTTGATATTTGGAAAGCGCTTTACAACGACCTTCTTATCCTCACAACAACCTTGGGGTGCAGGTGCTATTACTACCCCAATTTCATAGATAGGAAAGTTTGTAAACAGAAGTTAAACGACTTGCCCAGGGTCTCATGGCTAGTAAGTATCTCAGGCTAGATTTGAACTCTGTTCTTCTTAAGGTATAGCATTATACGGTAATTTTGAAAGGAAATGGACATTTTTCAGTCATGATGTTTGAATTCAATTCAACTCACTTCAGTTTAAGTCAAACCCCATCTATCATGTGCCAATTATTTACAAGGCATTATGTCAAGAACTCAGGATACAATGGCAGAGAAGAAAAGTCAAGAAAAGAAAAGAGGAGGGAGGGGAAAAGAGGGAAAGGAAAAAGGGAAAGAAATTGGGAAGGGAAGGAAAAGGAAGGGAAAAGAAAAAGGAACAACGAAAGGAAGGGGAGGAGGGGAGGGAAAATATCTTCCTTGCCCTCTTGGGACCCTATTGGGGGGACAAAACATATACACAGATCCTGGACATATTGACATACACAGTATAATAAGGGTAATTCTAAATTCATTAACCAGCTAATAGCCATCAATCATCAGGACAAAATATTTTCACACTTGTGTTCCCCTCTTGGTTTTCTTTATTAGGAGGTTCTATTCTGTTAATGTAAGGCAACCATAAAGTGACAAAAACTCATTTTAAGAGGGAAATAGCACCAAGAACTGAGGGAGAGATGAGGAAAAGCATGAGGCAGAATGTGAGTTCTTCTTTGAAGGAATTCAAGCATCATACTAGGAGGAGTTAAGGAGGATGTGGATTCCAGAAACAGGCCGACCACCTGTGCCCCCTAGGTCCAGAACAGGTTGGTAGTTGGTGGTAGCTGGAATACTATGTGCATGCAACTAATAGATCAATTTGACTAGATGAGGTTGTGCATGAAAAAAATTAATATGAAATAACAGTGGAAAAAATATTTCTGAAATTGGCATTACTCACATCAAAGAAGAAGTTTTGCCCATCAGCTATACATCACACAGGTACGGTCTTTATATTAGTTACTTATAATGCACACAATTGCAGCATTCTACCTACAGTTAGTGGATGTGACTGATGCAGCCAATTCATAATTTTCCAGGCATGAGTTATCCATGCTGTAACTCCATCATGCTCCAATTGGCAAGGGTCTCTCTCCTCTCTTTCCTGCTGTTCAGCAGAGTCTCAAGTGAAAGACAGACTGGAGAGAGGTAGGAAGATGGATAGAAGAAGAGGCAGGCAAAGCAAAGCGGATAGTGTTTGTCTGGTTTGTATTTTTTGTTACTTCAGAACACAAAAGAGGGAAGATGGTGAAGGGATTCCTGACATGAGTAATGGGAACTCTTCACTGCTCAGGTGTTGGAATATAAACGATCTTTGCTTTCAGTCAGGCAGGCAAGCTGTATTCAAGCACACAGGGTGCAGAGCACTGTGCTAAGGCAATTTTTATCCTGTGTCCTGACCACCCTGGATTACTAAAATTTGACCTTGTATTCTTTGGAAATTCTCACTGTCAAGTTGAACCATCACCATATTCTGCTCTAGAGCAGACTGCTAGGATTAACACTATGATTAACAACCACACTGGAAGACAGGAAGTGGGTCGTCTAGTGGAAAGAACACTGGATGTAGTCTTTAGTTTGAACTTTTGGGGGGGTTATTTTTTCATGTGCATCTATCAATCATTTAACGATTATTTACTATGTTCTAGGTACTTCAGGAATACAAAGACAAAAATGTAACAGTCCCTGCTCTTAATGAGCTTATGTTCTATTGAGGGAGACTGTTTAGAATTTATGCAGAAAAACTACACCACAAAGACAGAGCAGTTTATGAAGGGAGGGCACCAGATGGAGAAGCTGCTGCTTGAGCTGAGTTTTAGAAGGAAGGAAGGAGGACATTCCAGGCCTGGAGAGTTGCTGTGCAGAGGCAATGTGTAAATGAAAAATCTGAACTTCATGAGCTCTGTGGTCCCTCCCAGCTCTGTAAATCTCTGATCCTAGTGTTGACTGATTGGCAGTAGGTCAGAAAGGAGATAGTCAAAAGGAAACAAAAACCCTTTTCAAGAAAGAACAGGTGTGTAGTACTAGAAAGCAGTGTTCATGAAAAAAAGCCCACATCTAGAAAATTGTCACTTAATGTTCCAAGGAGCTTTCTGAGAAAATAGGAATGTACTTGGCAGGAGTATATGTCGGGAAAGGGCAGAGATAGAGGAAGTAGCACCATTTCATTTGGATCCACTCCAAATGAATATCCTTTAAAATTAGAAACTTACCTTTTTGCTTTGGAGGGGGGAATTAAAGAAGAGAGTGAACTCTTAATCAAGTCTCTCTGAATGACTGACTGCAATCCCAGTGAATTCTAACAAATGTGCTGGTATGATAAATGTACTTTAATGCAAAGGGAGGGGAGGGAGTGAAAAGAGAGTAGACACACTATGACAGGGTCCATACCTGATGCTTACAGCCTGCCCATCATCCCTGACATTCTTTTTGGAGTGAAGGTTTTTGTTGTTTTTGCTATCGGTGTAGCTACAAGAGAGATCCTGACAATTAACATTTATCGGGGGCATTCGGATTAAGCATCTTCAGTTCATAATTTCTGCTCTCTTTGAAGTTTTTCACTGCTTCATGAAAAACTTATTTCCTAAGGTTCTGATGTGGTTCCACATTTTAATAATATAAAAGACGAACTCACAGAATAGGTTTAGAAAGACCATTTTGGAGAACAATATGATCGGTTACAATGGGTCACACTAATTATACTTCAACCTGGTAGCTTCATCGATAGGATTTTATGTTCAAAACATAAGAATTTTTTAAAATTGTTCACAGCTTCTGTAGTTATAATTACTAGAAATTGTAAATAATCTATGCGTGCAATTGGAGAATGGCTGAATAAATTATGGTGTATCCATATAATAGAACATTAAGGTGCAAATGAAAATTTGCGATATTCAAAGAAATATGGAAAGACATATATGAAGTGATAATAAGCAAAATTTAGCATAACCAGAGCTGTATAAGCATTGACTACAAGTACAGAAAGAAAGGAAAGAAAATGAAGCGCAAAGCTGATCTTTAGACATGCAGAAAGGCTTAAAGGGTAGTTGTTCCCACAGGCAAACCTGGACTGTAGGAAGCATAGTTTTCTGTCAATTACTTGTCATGCAGATTGTCAAGTATCGTTACATCTGACAATGAGCCTGATTTTATCTCTCTTAAGGTTAATTTTTTTTAAACAAGAGACTTATCTGATCTGTCACCATTATATTTCATCACCTACGAGCAAATGGTTAGGCAGAAAGATGGGTCCTACCAAGGCTACCTTGGAGACAGACCAAGAAGGCTTGTGAGGTTTCTTAATGCTCAGGATGTCACTCTGTGTACAACAGTAGTCAGGAATAGCATCTCAAAACTTGTTTTGACTATCTTCATGCATATTTGAGACTTTACAAGCCAACAAGTTTCTGATGTTATGAATCTAATAACTGATCATTTTTTTTAGCCACAAGAGTTAGTCCTTGCTAACAGATTTCCTGGTTATTAGTCAGCTTACCTTGGAATAGGGTAAGGTCCTGTACTTGAACCTGTGGTTACAGACTATGTTAAATAAGAAGGGCCAGTATGTAATTGCCATGTTTCTCCAGAGAGAAAGTTTCCTTCCCAGATTGATTTAATGGCATCAGAATAATTGGATGCATCTCATCAAGAGATATTGGCCATTCAATTTCCAGTTATATACCTTGGGGAATTAATGCAGCCACATAGCAGTACAATCAATAATTATTTTCCATTCCCTGCAATATCCTTAGTAGATATACCTGGCATGTCAAAACATAGAGACAGAACACACAAGGCATCCTCACTCTGATCATACTGGTTATACCACAATGTTAGTTAAGGCCATGTGCCAGGGATCACCATAAAACAAAGTCAGTAATTTTATTACATTAAATGTTTGCTAGAATTTTCTTCCTTTTCATTCTTCAAAAGTTGTAAGCTTTATTGCTTTCTAGGAAATTTTTTTTGGCTACTTTAATGTCATTTGATGAGTATTTATTAAGCACTTACTCTTTATAAGCTATTGTTCTAGGCCCTCTAGGCCCTCAAGTAGGGTACATTGAGGGAAGGCACCTCTAAAGTCCAACTTCAGGTTCCTATTGCTAATGGTAACTTTTCGCAGCAATTTCAAGAAAAAGAATGCACTTTTACAACACCTCAAATTTCCTGTAATGTGATCATTTGGTTAGAAATTTTAGATGGTTAGCATCTACTGGTCTACTATTTCATATTTACTAGCAAATTAAAATTTGAAAATGGATTAAAAGTCTCAGAGGAACTATAATCTAGTCAGATAGGCTATATTTACCCACATATTGTATTTGGGGTATCTGCTTTTTTTTTAAATGTCCCCAGATAACTAAGGATAACACACTGTCAAAGGGTTCCTTGTTCAGAATCTCAGAATAGGCCTGTTTACTAACAAAACACAGTTTTATGCTTTCAGAAGCTCTTTTAATATCAAACAAAATCTGAGGTGTACATACAAATAAAAATCCTAAGAGATTGAAAGTTATATAGGTGAGAAGATTTAACAGTGACCTTAGAAATCTACCCCCCCCAAATTAGTGAGTCTGAAAAAGTTTTAGACAGATAATTCATGATTTTGAAACCAATACATGCATGTGTATCAGAACTCATTACAGTATATCTAGATGATCAAAGGAGCCTGCATTTTCCAAAAACAAAAATTTATGAAAGCCCAAATCTGTATCTCCAGTGGAATATACTATACCAAGGGCAACTCCCCTCCCAGAATGGGATCCTTCAGCTGTACAGCGGCTGTGTGCTTGATGTTAGATTACAAAGGCTGAAGGAAATGGAAATGTGCAAACCTTTAAGGCTGATCAGCTGCAGGGGTGTCATCAGTCAGCCTCTGAAAGGCATCCCCCATATGAGAATGTCAGCATTCTGGCTGACAATGCTCAGCTGGATCCATTTGAACCTCATCAGCAAGGGTCATCTACTCCTTGGATACAAGGCAAGTTGCTTCTTAAGGCTTTGCACTCTTCAGTTACTGGCATTGCCAAATTAGCATGTTATAGCAGCAATAGGACATAATTTGGAAAAGCAAAATGAACGTTAGCACCCACAAGGGAAGGGAAAACGCAGATCTTGTAGGGAATGAGGCTGAGAGAAAATAGCGAAAGAAAAAGCAAACTAGCCTGCTAGAACTTTCCAGCATAGACTGCTTGGGCTCTCTACATTTGTCCATTTTATCATTTGCTGAGTGCATGAGTATAAAGCTTCCTCCCATGAAACATTAGAGAACAGAATTTCTTGGCAATTCTGCTTTACCTTCTTGTCCCCACCCTTAGTGTGATGGATGTCTCTTCTTTTTGAGGGATGATTTCTTCATAAAACACTTTCAGAGGTGTGTGTGTGTGTGTGTGTGTGTGTGTGTGTGCAAACAATCAGCTGAGTAAGAGACTGGCATATAAAACACTAGCATTAGCAAAAGAGTATTGTCAATCGTCCTTGAAAGACCAACAAGGGAGGCGATGCTAAAGGGAGAGGGATATTCTTAGAACTGAAGTAAAGCTCACTAAACTACTACATTGCTGGTATTCAAGGGCAAAACATTCCTGTAGCTGTATTTTTGGGGAAAAAAGCACAGTTACAACTACTCCTCAGGGGAGAAACCAATGCCATTTTCCTGGCACATTTAATTCCCTCTGCTGCTATGCCAACTCCTCTTCAGGTCCTACAAGAATTATAAGCCACTGTCAGGGGTTGGCTCACACCCTGTATTTTCATTCTCCTTTTGAACTTGGTTTGAGTCAAAGCCTAAAATGCATCTGGAGAGCCTATAATGGAGAAGTCCCACAAATACGTAGCTTAGACAACTACCAGAATTGCAACAGATATAATAGGACTGCAAGACATGTTCTTAAGAGGGCTAATTCTGGGAATTAAGGTCTTCATGTTGCTTAACAAAATAATAAGAGGAACACTAACCTCTTAGCCTCGATTTTCTCATCTGTAAAATGGTGATAATAATACCACTTAACTGATAGTGTCATTCTGAAGAATAAATGAGATAATAGTTGTAAAGCACTCTGCAAGCCTGTAAAGGCTATATATATCCTATCCATTCACTTAAGGAATTGATGTGCATGTGATATAGTTCATCAGAAAACCTAAGCAAGGAAAAGAGTATGGTAGAATAATATGCTCAGTTTATGGGAGCACTATAACAGCCCTATAATTTGCAAGTTACTTTGCTACAGGTTCCACATGCAAAAAAGGTAAAAGCAAGACCTTGATTTTGAATGCCATGATAGTGTGTATTGGACTAAAAACTCTAGATGAAAAACTCCCTGAAGTTAGGGATGGTACCCTTCAATATCTCCCCACATCAGGTAATATGAGGCTGCTGCAGTGAGAGGCATCCAATCAACACCTGCTGAAATATGGTATTTTGAAGGACTGTATGGTGCCTCAGGGGTTTCTATATCACCACCAACGAAATTCCGCATGCTATTATTAATGTAGAATTATAGAAGGTTATAGCTGACAGGGGCCTTTGAGATAATCTAATCTAACCCCTTTATATTATAGATAAGGAAACTGAAGCCTGAAAGTTTGGCTCACTGGAACTGTAGGCAGTTTCTTTGCCTGGAAAAAAGAACCTGGTCACTTGGACCTTTAAGTTCTATAGAAATGTGAGATATTATGAATTGAATTATAAAACCTGAGGGATACATTTAGTCCAGCTGTGATCATCCTGAATCTTAATATGAATCCCATCTTTCAAGGATGGAAGCTTCTATGTGGAGATGCTATCTTTTCCTTCTAATAAGATACTGTACAAATTCACTTTGCTTCTAATTATGAGAGTTAAACATGGACAATCCTCTTCATCTCTCTGGGGCTCAGTTTCTTTATTTGTAAAATGAAAGGGTTAGAATATATGAACTTTAAGCATGTTTCTCTAAATTCTATGATTCAGTGAGCATTCAGACAAAATCTCTTGAAATTCACTATTTCAAAAAAGTAAGAGTCCTAGAAATTACTCAAATTGGTAATTCATAAAAAAAATTCAATTTCAATTTCATTCAACTGAACGGATCTGCTATATGTTCCATGCTGAACAAGGTGATGAGGGGTACAGAGATGAATAGGATATATTCACTTCCTCTAAGAATCTTACAGTCTTATAGGCGTGAAAAGTTGTATATACCACTATGTAATAGGGTCTGTGGAACATACCCAGATTTCTTAACACAGAGTTTCTGCTAAGGATAGGAGTGGGGAGGACTTGGCTAGGCATTCCTAGATTTCTTAAAATGGAGGCACTCTTTGTCCCCTATCACATGGGTGAGTGATCCCTTGATTGGCTACATTCCTACAACTGGTGAGCTGGAGACAGCTGCTTTTTTGCCTGGTCTCTCTTTCTGAATACCCTGCTTTCCTACATTCTCTTTCCTGCTGCATCCAGAGAGTGAAGATAATTTGTTACTTACAGGATAGATGCCATGGACTGAATACATAAGAGGGGAAGGCCTTTTTCACCCTCACTCTCTTTTACCCTGACTCCAGTTCCAAGCAATGGGTGCATGGATGTTGGTTACTGTTCTGTATTGTTTGCATTACAGATAGCATTCGCATCAGGTGCCAGAGATTAGACACAAGCCTTGTGGGCGTTTTCAGTTTGGAAATGGAACTGTATGGAACGAAGCTAAGCTATGCACTTAATCCTCTTTCCTATCCTAGAAACAGAGATGTAAGGTGGGGAGAAGAGATGAAAGAAGCCTCCCATTCCTTGAGGAGTGAAAGTTTCTATATTTGTGCTGTTATTTGTTGAAGTACGTATTTCACTGTAAAGTTGAATCTGATTGTTAGTGGCTAAATAGAACGAGGGTGCAAGGGTCCCCACGCCTCTAAAATTGAGGGAATACCAACCACGGAGGTGGTTACACCAATAGCAGAGAGCCTAGATATCCCCAATCCCCCTGAAAGGTACTGGATGATACCTTCCTGCCTTCCAGATTGTGAGGGCTATGATGGTCAGCAAGTGTTATAGCTATAACTTAACAATGCACAGAATGGAACATCATCTGGGGGGGTATTATTATTATTATTATTTATTATTACTATTTATTATTATTATTATTACTATTTATTGATCTACGTGAATTGAGTTGCCTGGGAGCCTGAGAAATTACACGATTTACTTGTAATCATACAGCTAGAATACGTCAGAAGCAGGATTTGTATCCAGGTCTTCTGTCTCCAACATAAAATGGGAGTAAAAAGTCCTAAAAGAGAAGCAAATAAGTACAGATTATAGGGACATCCTATAATTCATAGTTGAATAGGACCTTAATGATCATCCAGTCCAATGTCTTGATTTTTACAGTTGATAAAAATGAAACTGAAGGAAACGAAGTGAATTTCCCAAGGTTATTAAAGACAGTAGGTATCCAAAGGTAGGATCTGACCCCAGATTTTTTTGAATCCAAGTTCAATGTTTTATTTACTGCCATGAGTTAACAATTTCTATGAAAAGAGAGAAGTTAGTCTCATAGAAACAAATATATCTGCATGGAGAGTGAGCAATGGAAGCAGGCTGATGTAAAATTAATGCTGGTGCATCTCAAATGTTAATTTAGATAATTTTTCATTATTCAAGGTGATCAGATGAATGACAGCATGGTGTGGTTTTATAATATAAGGGTAGGTAGGATTTAAAGCATTAATATGCTTATTATGAAATGTTAGGGTAATGTTTGGGTAATGTTATATGGGATATAATATAATTCTAAAATGCTATGGACTCAGTCCCAAACAACCTTTTTATTTTTATTTTTTAAATATGTAATTAATTTTTCAGTTCTCAACATTCACTTCCACAAGAATTTGAATTCAAAATTTTCTCCCCATCTCTCCCATTCCCTCACCCCAGGACAGCTTGTACCTCATCCACCCCTTCCTCCAGTCTATCCTCCTTTCTATTACCCACCCTTCTTCTATCCCCCTTCCCCTCTATTTTCCCTTAGGCAAAATAAATTTCTATGCTCCATTGGCTGTATATCTTAATTTCCAGTTGCAGGCTGAAACAATTTTTAACATTCATTCTTAAAGATTTGAGTTCCATATTCTCTCCCTCCCTCCCCATCCACCCTCATTGAGAAAACAAGTAATTCAATATAGGTCATACATGTGTAACAATGCAAAGCACTTCCATAGTAGTTAAGTTGTAAAAGACTAACCACATTTCCCTCTGTGCTATCCTGCCCTCAATTTATTCCATTCACTCCCTTGACCTGTCCTCCCACAATAGTGTTTGCTTCTGATTATACCTTTCCCCAATTTGCTGTGCCTTCTATTGTCTTCCCTCTCCTATCCCCTTCCCTCTTGCCTTCCTAAAGGGTAAAATAGATTTCTATATCGAATTAAGTGTGTATGATTCCCTCCTTAAACCAAATCCCATGAGAGTAAGGCTCAATTATTTCCTTTCATCTCCCCCCTCTTCCTCTCCACTGTAAAAGCTCTTTCTTCCCTCTTTTATGTGAGGTGACTCGGTATATCTTACCTTTCCCTTTCTCTTACTCCCAGTACATTCCATTCAGCAGTAAATTTTATTTTTTAGGTATTCTCCCTTTATTCAGCTCGCCCTGTGCCCTTTGTCAATGTGTGTGTGTATGTGTGTGTGTGTGTGTGTACACACACACACACACACACACACATACACACGTACATATATGCATTCCCTCTAACTACCCGAATACTGAAAAAGGTCTCATGAGTTACAAATAACATCTTTCCATGTAGGAATGTAAACAGTTCAACCTAAATGAGTTCTTTAAGGCTTCTCTTTCCTATTTGCCTTGTCATGTTTCTCTTGATTCTTGCATTTGAAAGTCAAATTTTCTATTCAGCTTTGTTCTTTTCAACAAGAATCCTTGGAAGTCCTCTATTTCTTTGAAATTCCATTTTTCCCCTTGAAGTATTGTTGGGGGTGGAAGCTCAATTCCATGTGGACAGTCTCGGGTGGGTAAAGGTGGGAACTTCTAAATCTTAGAGTTCTCATGAGGCCCCCCCAGAAAACAGCAGGGAATCGAGGAGTGAGACCGAGCTATCTCGTGTATTTCCGCCTCTTCCCGTGAGAAACGTGATGGGAGGAGCATCCCCGCCCTCGAGACTGACCTGGATCTGGGCACACCTATTGTTATCTAACAGGCACGGTATTCAGGTGCAAACTACGTGGCCGGAGAGCTTAATTAGGGTCAGGAAAGCCTGAAGGTGCTCTTAGCGAGGGAGGGGCCCTTACAGGACAGAAGGTGCCTCTTCCCTTTTCCTCTCTTCGCTCTCCCTTCCCCCTCTCTCCCCACTTCCACTTCTGCTTCCAATCTCTTACTGTAAGATCTTTGCCTCCTTGGGAGACTTCTCTCTCCCTCCTAAGGAAGAGTTCCCCCTGCACATGTAACCAGGACCCTGAATAAAGCCTAACCCTTGTTCGACTCCGGAAAGTCTCTTCTCTCATACGTTTATCCAGTTTGGTCAACCGAAGACCTGGGACAGGTAAGGTAAGACTCGGGTAGCCCTCAGGCCTCTAGGCCTGGCAAAGTATTTTACTCAGTTTTCCTTGGTAAGGAATTCTTGGTTTTAATCCTATATCGTTCGACCTTTGTAGTATCATATTCTAAGCTCTTTGATCCCTTAGTGTAAAAGCTGCTAAATCTTGTGTTATCCTGATTGTATTTCCACATTATTTGAATTGTTTCTTTCTAGCTGCTTGTAATATTTTCTCATTGACCTGGCAACTCTGGAATTTGGATACAATATTTCTAGGAGTTTTCTGCTGAGGATGGAAGCTCAATTCCATGTGGACAGTCTCGGGCGGGTAAAGGTGGGAACTTCTAAATCTTAGAGTTCTCATGAGGCCCCCCATAAAACACCAGGGAATCGAGGAGTGAGACCAAGCAATCTCGTGTATTTCCGCCTCTTCCCGTGAGAAACGTGATGGGAGGAGCATCCCCCTCGAGACTGTCCCGGATCTGGGCACACCTATTGTTATCTAACAGGCACGGTATTCAGGTGCAAACTATGCGGCCGGAGAGCTTAATTAGGGTCAGGAAAGCCTGAAGGCTCTCTTAGTGCAGAGGGGCCCTGACAGACAGAAGGCCTCTCCTCCCTTTTCCTCTCTTCGCTCTCCCCTCCCCCTCTCTCCCCACTTACACTTCTGCTTCCAATCTCTTATCGTAAGATCTTTGCCTCCTTGGGAGATTCCTCGCTCCCTCCTAAGGAAGAGCTTCCCCTGCACATGTAACCGAGACCCTGAATAAAGCTTAACCCTTGTTCGACTCCGGAAAGTCTCTTCTCTCATACGTTTATCCGGTTTGGCCAGCCGAAGACCTGTGATAGAGGTAAGGTAAGACTCGGGTAGCCCTCAGGCCTCTAGGCCTGGCAGTTTTCTTTTTGTAATCTCTTTCAGGAGGTAATCAGTGAATTCTTTCCATTTCTATTTTACCCTCTGCTTCTAGAATATCAGAGCAGTTTTCCATCATAATTTCTTGGAAGATGATGTCTAATCTCTTTTTTTATCATGGTTTTCAGGCAGACCAATAATTTTTAAATTTTCTCTCCTGGACCTATTTGCCAGATCAGTTGTTTTCCAATGAGATATTTCACATTGTATTCATTTTTTTCATTCTTTTGGTTTTGTTTTGTAATTTCTTGGTTTCTCATAAAGACATTAACTTCCATGTGTTCCATTCTAATTTTCAAAGAACTATTTTCTTCAGTGAGCATTTGAACCTCCTTTTCCATTTGGCTAATTCTGCTTTTTAAATCATTTTTCTCCTCATTGGTTTTGTTGGATCTCTTTTGCCATTTAGGTTAGTCTAGTTTTAAAGGTGTTATTTTCTTCAGCATTTTTTGGGTCTCCTTTAGCAAGCTGTTGAGTCGCTTTTCATGAGTTTCTTGCCTAGCTCTCATTTCTCTTCCCAATTTTTCCTCCACCTCTCTTACTAGATTTTCAAAATTCTTTTTGAACTCTTCCATGGCCTGAGATCATTGCATATTTATTTTGGAGGTTTTGGATGTAGAAACCTTGAGTTTTATGTCTTCCTCTGATGGTATGCTTTGTTCTTTCTCATAGGGAAAGGATGGGAGAAGATATGTGTTCACCAAGAAAGTAACCTTCTATAGTTTTATTGTTTCCCCTTTTTGGGGAATTTTCCCAGCAATTTACTTGACTTTTGAGTCCTTTGTCAAGTGGAGAGTATACTTTAGGGATCTATAAGTTCTCAGTTCCTCCAGGGTGGCACAATCAAGGGTGCAGAGCTTACTCCTCTCCCTGTCTGAGATCTTGTCTGTGAGCAACCATAAGCATGTTTTTCTGACCTGGAACTGTGAGTAGGAGGCTCCAGAGCCTCCCCCAGCTCCACCTTGCTAGTGTTTCTTTTCACCCCAGGACTGTCAGTCAGGCCTGAGACTCAGATAGGCTGCTCAGTTCCTCCAGGGTCTTTAGGTGGAGGGCTCGTAAAGTGGATGCTGCTGTGACAGATGAAAGAGGTTTCTCACTCATTTTTTAAGATATCTTTGGCATTTATGGGTTGAGAAATCTGGGAAGTGCAAATGCTACCCACGATTCTGCACCCTGAAGCCTGCTCCAGTCCTATCTGTGTCGCATGGCCAAGGTTGGACTGCACTCCACTCTGAGCCCAGTGTAGTAGACCTTTTGTGTTGTCCTTCCAGGTTGTCTTGGGCTAGAAGTCACTTTATCCTGTTGTTTTGTGACTTCTGCTGATGTAGAATTTCTTTAGGGTCATTTTTACATGTATTTTATGGGCTATGGGGGTATAGGTAGAGCAGATCTGTCCTTCTACTCTGCCATCTTGGCTCCAACCCCCACGTAGCCCCTTTATAAAATGTCCAAATTTACTCACTGTACAAAGCTGGTCTATCAAAAGCAATGATGCTTCAATAAGAGTCTCTGTCTTAATTTTAAGTTCATTAGTTAACAAACACAGCATGGTAGGTCTGAACCTACCCAAATATATCACTGTAAAGAAGATTATCAATGGGTCTAAGGATTTTGTACAGATAATAAAGTGGATCATATTCTGCCTTGTGATTGGTTTTTGAAAGTCTCTTTTGTTATGCTAGAAACTACTTCAAATATATTTCTTCCACCAATTATATTCTTTAAGCATTAGGGCAAAGAACGTGGTTCTAAAAGTCTATTTTACCAAAGATATGTATAATGGAGGAATAAAGTTACAAAGGTTAAGCTGCCTTTGCACATAAATCAACAACTTTATCTCTCTCATCTCTGTCTTCTTTACATTCTTACTAGTCTAGTAGAAAGTCTGGAACTTTGATTCTATTGTTTAAGGGGGGAAATGGTTTGATAAGATGCATTTTGCAAATCTTTCTGATTTTTCTTTTATTTGTAGTTTTCCTTCCATTTTCATCCCTGAATAGTAGGATGACTTTGATTAACTGAGCATCTTGACAAGCATTTTTAAGTTGGTTTTATACTACAATGCTTTTCTCTTCTGTATGAAATGGCACTGCTCATAATTTTCCATTATCCTTCTTTGGGAGGTTTTAGAGTTTATACTCCAACCTGTTATTCCCTCTGATAACCATCACTTTCCATTAGGTAAATCAGATGCTTTCTCACTCTGGAACTTTCCGGGCTCTTTTGGTCTTTTTTGCTATATCAATTAATTTACATTGGTTAGAATTCTTGATGAAATTACCATAGTCAATGTCAATATAATTTCTCTTATCCATTTCCCATTTTTGATATTTAATTACTTTATTAATAGTTCAGGGTTAAGCTATCTCAGTTATAAGGGAGATTTTTATAAAAATTCTTGTTTTAGAAAATGATACATTTTCTTTTTATGATATATTGAGAAGATAAACATTGTAATAAGCAAAAATAGCAAAATAAGGATTGTGTATGAAATGGTGAAATGTTATTTGAAGTTTATCTTTTTAAATGTAGTATAACTACTTTGTTATTATTTACTTACTATTTTGGCAATGATATTCACGAGGGATATTGGCTTAGAATTTTCTTTCTCTGCTTTAATCTTGCCTTCTTCTAGGCATTTCTATTTATATATTTATCTCATAGGGCCATATTTATCTCACAGGAGTTTGACAAGAAATGCTTTTTACCAGTTTAAAAAAATAATGACCTAATATTAGAATTGCTCCTTCAGTGTTGGACAGAACTCACTTGCAAATCTGGTTCAGTGGGAGTTCCTTTATGGCTTATTCAATTTACTTTGTATAAGACTGAATTATTTAATATCTATTTCTATTCTGTTAAAGTAGGTATTTTATATTTTTTAATATTCATCCATTCCATTTAAATGAGCAATTTTGTTGGTATATAATTGGGCAAAATGATTTTCAGCAAATTTATTTCCTCTTCATTTCTTTGAATCACTCTTTTCAGTTCTGCTCTCAGTCATTTCGCTTTCATCTCTCTTTTTATAAAACTAGCTAATGCTTGACTTATTTTATTAGATTTTTAAAAGGTTCTTGTTTTATCAATTCAGTTTTTTGTTTATAATTTTCAGTTTTCAGAATTCTCTTATTTGTGTATTTGTTTCCATTTTTATGCCTCAGCTTTCCTCATCCATAAGCCTTGAATCATACTAAAACCTGCTTCCCATAGTTTCTGGGAGAATCAAATGAGATAGTATTTGTAAAGTGCTTTATAAACTTTGAAGTGCTACATAAACATTACTATTGTGGTGGTGGCTGTCTGTCTGTTTGTTTTTTAGTTTTGTTCTGTTTTTAGTTACAAACCTACCTCCTGGATCTGTTCTCTTTCTATTTTGTTGTTGATGGTATTTAGCAATGTACATTCCTTTCAAGGACTACTTGGACTGAATTTCAAATGTTATGGCATATTGTCTCATTGTTGTCATTTTCAGTGACTCATCTATTGTTACTGTGTTTGTTCTTTCATCCGTTAATTCTGTTGTGACCACAGGGGTTACCTTTAGGAGAGTTCTCTTCTTGTGCCTCCCCTATGTTGCAGGATGTTCAGTAAGTTCATGAAAAATGTAGTCCAGGAAATTTTCCCAAAATAAGTAATGGTGCCTCAGTCACAAGTAATGTCAGAAAAGAAAGTTAAAGATCTTTCCTGTCGCTCAAACAATATTCATTAAGTGTCTACTGTGTGCCAGACACTGTGCAAAGCTCTGTGACTATGTAGAAAGGCCAAAAAAAGAAAAAAAAATCCCTGATTTCAAGGAGCTCACAGCTTGATAGGGCAGATTAAATGCAATCATGTGTTTATTATTTCTGCTTTTATGCATTTACTTATGAAGTTTTCATTGTCCCAGCAAATGGTCGATTTATTGTAAAGGTAACAGTCCCACCTTAGAAATGCCTATATATGTGTGTACACACATGTATATATGCATATACATATATACATGACACACATGTATATCTATCTACCCTTCACTTTCACCAGGGATCCATCATGTCAAACTTCATAAATTATATTCAAGTCCTTAACTTCTTTCCTGCTTATCTTTTTGTTGTAGTCATCGAGGCAAAAGGGACATCTAGACCATTTAACTATTAAACATTTTTGTCCATTTCTCTTGTGTAATTTGATTAATTTTTCTTTCAAGTACTTCAATTTTATGCCATTCAGTGCATATATATTAAGTAATGATGTATTTAATTAAATATGGTGCTTTTTGACATAACATAGTTCCCCTTATTATTTCCTTTAATCATATCTGTTATAATTATTTCCTCATCTGAGGTCACAGTTGTTATCCTTTATTCTTTAAATTCACCTGAATAAAAAAAATCCTGCTCTAGTCCCTCATTTTAACTCTGTATGAATAGAATTAAGAGCTTGTTTCACATAAACAACATATTGCTGGAATCTGTTTTCTAAGCCAGTATATTTACTACTGCTTCATGCATTAAATTATGATTTCTACGTGATTATGGATGTCATTTGTATCTTTCCCTCCACTTAACCTTATTAAAGTTCTTTTTTCCATTCTACTCATTCTTACCAAGTTCCATTCTCATTTTCTCATGGAGGCACTGAGATTGGTTTGCTCTAGTCTAACTTCTAGGAAATCCATTAATTAGATAAGGTTTTCCTCCCTCTTTTCTAAACTATTCTCTTTCATATTATTTCCTCCAGAGTTCCTGTTTCACTTCTAATTAAATTTATTCTTTTTGTTATTTCTTGATTCATTTCTTTTAGTCAGTCCTGAATTCATGGCATTCCAGAACTTGAGAGTCAGAATGGATCTCTGCAGCCATCTGGTTGAAGACCCCTAAGGAGAGCGATCCCATTGTGTTTTCAGGAAGCCCATTACACTTTAGAACATTTCTAATTATTGGGAAGCTTTTTTCCCCCAAAATAAAACTTTAATTGATCTTTTTGAAACTCTTCTGGCTCCTCCATCTGGGGCCATGCAGAACATGTAAGTCTTCAGATACTTGAAAACAGAGATCATGTCTCATGAGTCTTCACCATTAGATGCTAAACATGCCCTGTTCCTGCACTTGGTTTTTATAGGTCATGAGCTCAAGGCTCTTCATTATTCTAGCTGCTGCTTTCTTCACACTCCCTAGCTCATGAGCAGCTTTCTTAAACTGTGGTGTCTAGAAATGCAGTTCTTCTCAGGGTCTCTCTTCTGTCACCAAACTTCCCAACTACTCAGCAGACTTTGACAGTCTCTTCTTGGCCTGCATATTCTATTCCTGACAGAGCTGGACAGAGGTGGAACACCTCTCTATTCCTGGAATCTATGCTCCTTTATAGCGTAGCTGAAACATCTCTTTAGTTTCAGATATTTCCTTATGCTAATTGTATAGTCTTGCTGCTACACAGGAAAGTGGGGGTGGGGGGATCTGTTGACTCATCTCTTCTCACATAGGTATACTCATAATGACATTGACTTCCACACTAGGAATCCCCAGTCATGGCATTGTCTTTTGGCTTTTCTTGCTAAAGCCCTGGTTTAATTGAGGTCATGCTGGCTTCCCTGGAAGAACACATTTCTCAGTGTCCATAGCCACTGCCTTTCTTTTTTGTAGTCCAGGATGGAAGAAGGAAATTATTATTGTACCTCTTTAAATTTCTTGATTATTATTCTAACGGATGTCCTCTTAAAATTTTTGCTATATGATATGTGAGACAGCCTGGATCTATGATCTTTCAGATCTGATCTTAACTTTGAGGCATGGATGGTCTGACTGTATATAGACAACTATGTCAAAGACAACTCCATTAATTATTTTCCTATTTCTTAAAATACAATTGATTTTCTATACTATCTACATTATCCATAATCTAGAATAAGCAGAAAGTCAACTTCATAAGGTGAAATTCCTTTCCCTGCTTCTCTAACCCTCTATTCAGATTCTGATCATTCTAACTATATAGGAAAGTTTTTCTGCTGACGATGATTTTTTCCTTGTCACAAAACTCTTCCTGGTTTCCATGGTAAGAGACTATGACTTTTTCCTACTGGGTGTTAGTTAGCTTATTTTCCTTCCACATTGTGGAAATGAAACTTAGAGAGAAAGTCATGCCTTTATTTTAAGTACTTTTTCGCTTTCTTGTTTACTGCAGGTTCAGGGATCTCTGTGCCATTTATTAGAAGAGACCTCTTTGTTTTATATATATATATATATATATATATATATATATATATATATATATATATATATATATATATATATATATATATATATATATATATATATACATATATATATATACGTATATATATATACGTATATATATATACATATATATATTCTAGGTAAAAATATGTGTATATATATGTACATATATCCATATATATCATAAAACCAATTGCTTTGATTGGTACATTTGTGAATTTCAAATATCTCCCTTTTCACTTTTAGATTTTTTCTAAACAGGTTGTCATTAGAATTTATAACAGTAAACACTTCTCTTGATCTGCTATTTAAGCTATGGGCAAATTTTAGAATTTTGCAGTCCTGATTTCGCCTGACACACCTGAAATACTTCTTCATTTGAGGCTCAAAGAGTTCCTAGAGTAATGTGAGGGTAAATTGTGCTATAGTTATTGGGCAGTTGGATAGTCAATAACTCTTTGATGTGTGGCTCACTGACTGTCTACCATAAGAAAATGAATAAAGAATGGACTGATGGTAGCCCATCTTAATAGACATAGTATCAAAGTAAAGCATTTCTATAACAGACATGAATTTTTAATAATTCATCATTTATTTCAATATTTCATCCTCTTGGTATAGTATCCTCCTGACTTAAGAGTGATTATCAATAGTAACAGTTGCTGTTTCCCTCCAAGCCTGATTTTAGTTATTTTTCTTTGCCTCATTAAAGGGGCCATCCCTGACTACTACTTAAACAGGCCTATTCACTGAATGGGCATTACCTCTCCCTAAGTGAGTACAGAATAGGCCTTGGCATAAAGGGGCCAAGGTCTCCCAATGCATCCTATACCATCTTCAGTTATCCTGATGAATGGTCACTGGATCCAGATGGCTCTGGAAGAGAAGTGAAGCTGGTGATCTGCGCAGCCCTCCCTCACTCAAAACAAAGTCAAGTGCAAGTCATGTCATCATTTCTCTGATGTCATGGTTTTCTTTAGCAATGAAGGACAAACACAACAACCTTCCACATAGTAGGTGACCCATAAATACATACTGACTCTAAATAAATTACATATTTTAAACATTCACCATTACTGAAGTAGTAAAATCTTTCAACATCAATAAAGATGAAGACTGGGTAGCTATTTTCTTTTTTAGTATTAGTAAAAGCAGAGCTTTCTCATAAAAAAAAATGTCATTCCCTAATTCAGCTTAAAGAAATCCTAAAGAAAAAGGCCCCATAAGTGGAAATTTTGGCATTTGCACAGGCACGATGAAGTGGTTCAATGACAATTTGGATAATTTGGGCCCCCCAAATTGATAAAACAAATGAAAAAGGAGAAATTTTTCATCCAGATGATTTAGCAAAGCTGTATGTATTTCTGAAAAAGAGCATAATTTCTCAATTCTGCAATCCTACTTTGGTAAGTTAGATTTTTCTAAGTTGACATTCAAAAATCAAATAATTCAATTTTTGACATTATCAAATTCTACCTGTGCTTTTAAAAGGGAGAATGAGGATTCTTTCTAACCTCTCTAGTAT
The DNA here is from genome assembly GCF_028372415.1 of Notamacropus eugenii. Classification (NCBI taxonomy): domain Eukaryota; kingdom Metazoa; phylum Chordata; class Mammalia; order Diprotodontia; family Macropodidae; genus Notamacropus; species Notamacropus eugenii. Next base: position 311,919,707 of record NC_092877.1, on the reverse strand, counting down.
ATCTGTATCCAACTGTATGCTATGATCTTAAGCGAGGACAAAAGGCATTTTTCATTAACTGGGTTTTCACTGTGTATATTACCAGATCAGCCATCACCTCATGTTTTTGTCCTATATCTGTTCTTTCTTTCACAGCCAAAATCCTAGGGGGGATACGTTCTCCACACTCTTACCTCAAAACACATTTCTGATCCCCCTTGTGATCTGGTTTCTGATCCCAGCACTCACCTGACCCATCTTTCCTCAAGATTTTTATTGATCTCTTCTCAGGCCTCAAAATTCCTGACTACTCTGCAGATTTTGACACAATTGACCATCTCTTTTTGGATATTCTGTTTTGTGACATTGTTGTCCCTTAGCTTTCCTTTTATCTGTCTTACTGTTCATTCTCAATCTTCTTTGTTGGATCACTGTCCATCTTCTGCCTCCAAATATGAATGTCCTGATCTTAACCAAACCCTAAATATTGTGAAATTATAATGTCCAAACTTGGTCTCAAAGAAGAAATATAAAAAATGTACTTTCCTCACTTTTTTGTTGAGGTGGTGAAGTATAGATGAGGAAAATTATGAATAGTATAGACTTGGCAGAGATGGTAGATATTTTCACTAATTATTTTCCCTGCTTTTTACTATTTATTATAAAAGATTGTTCTTTGGTGGTGGAAGAGGAGAAGGAACATAGCTTATGTAAAAACAAAAACAAAATCAATAAACATTTTAAAATACCAGTTTCAACTTAAACGCTTTTAAGGTAACGTGGCTTTTGTTGTATCTCATCCCAGTTTACAACATTTTTGTTTTCTTCTATGACTTTTTGGTATATGGTGAAGTGACACTGCTTACAATCATCTATGTCTTTCTCCATGTCTGGTAAATGACCTTGTGTTCTAAACTGGTGGTTTTCTTGGCTGGCATGTTTCTCTATTTAGAAAGTAAATCAAATGGCTGCTGGCTGAGGCAGTTTCTGAGTTCTTTTGGCTTCCTAAATTTGGTAAATGGTTTACATTCATTAAGTTTCTCTAAAAAATTGTGATAATCAGAGTAGATATATTTACCTTCTTCCATCCTTTTATAAATAGGTTGCATGAGAGCTGTTGTAATTATGCCCAGACTTTTTCTCAACTTTCTACTCCTATGGTGTTGATTTTTTACCTTGCTCAAAGAATTCCATGATGTGATTGAATATATAATGCTAATTCTGAAATAACTGCCACACGGGTAGGACAGTTATTTTCTGCCTCTTAAGACAGAGTCAGTTTCATTTTTTGTGATGTTATTCATTGCTTGCCATGACCAATTCATTCTTATTATCTTCGAAAAAAAGTATTCATGATTTATGGGTTTAAGTATTCTGTGTAGTCTACTAACTTTCCTCTGCTTTCATTTATCAATTCCAATTCATATTTTCTAAAACTTTCACCATTATCCTTTCTGCACATCATCCCTTTAAAGACTGTATAAAGGAATATGCTCATTTGTTTTACAGAATATTCTCAAATGTTTTTATAGCTTCATCTTTTACAACAGATATTGGTATGTAAGCTACAATTATCTTCATAGCATTTTTCTCTATATTTACCTTAAATAAAACAAAATGATTTTATTCCATGAAGTGACAAAACTAATTTTACCAACCTCTGTAATTGTATCTTTCAGGAAAATTTTGAGTCATCCACCCACTTAATATTAGTTGTTGTGTTTTGGATCAGTTTATAGCAAGCAGATCAATATGGATATGACTCATTTCTCTAATCTGTTTGCTATTGGATGGTTGTTTTTCAGTCATTTTAGTCATGTCTGACTCTTTGTGATCCCATTTAAGGTTTTCTTGGCAAAGATACTGGAGTGGTTTACTATTTCTTTTTCTAAGTCATTTTACAGATGAGGAAACTGAGGAAAAGAGAATTAAGTGACTTGCCCAGGGTCACATAGCTAGATGTCTGAGGTCAGATTTAAATTCAGGAATATGAAATCTTCTTGACCTTAGGTCCAGCACTCTATCCATTGTGCCACCTAGCTGCCCCACATTATAGCATCTGATGGTTAAATTAAAGTTTATAGATCATTCAAACAATGTGCAATTTTTAGCACTCTCTACCCCTTCTTTATTCTACTCAGCTACCATAAATGGGAACCTGGAAAGGCACTACATAGGACTGAAGGATGTTTGTATTTTTATTTACTTCATGGATCACAAATGTGCCGGTTGCTTCCTCCAAAACAAATGACATTTTTTTTTAACCAATAGTTTTGATGATTTGTAGGAGCCCTCCTTTCTAGCACTGCTTTTGGATTATGAGATACTTCATACCAGGCATCATAGAAACAACTATTCTGAAGTGATTCTTTAAGCAGAATTTATTTACTCTGATAACCTTAAGAGAATTAGTGAAGATGGTTTATCATACAACAGATATAACTGTATAAAGCAATTGTTTCAATATGATATATTGTGTAGAGTCTTTGTAAAAGAAAGGAGAAAGCAGCAAATTAGTCCTTTAAGGGGGAAAAACAGACAGATTGGGGAATAGAAAGGATGAGGCAATAAAAGTGTACAAATTCTATTAAGAGACCATGGCAACAATATATGGGAATTCTTGATCTGCATATAGAATAAGGGAAGAGAAACTTAGAGGGTAGAGCAGGCATATTTTATAGAACATGGATAGAGGATTAAGATTCATGCATTATAAATGAAGGAAAATAATTATTTTGGAGAGAACTCGGTAATACCTCTCTTCTTTTACTTACAGGGAGATTTGAGAATCCTGTGCCGAGGGCAATATCTCTAATTCCAGTCCCTGCTACCTTGTATGCCGTAAATTACCTGAGGGGCTAGGATCCAATCAGTGGCATTCACCAGAAGTTTAAACATTTGAATTTGCAAGGCTAACCTGTATGAAGTTCTTTATTTCAACCTAGGCACTGCATCTGTTATCTGGGTGGCTGCCACAGCTGGTGTTTGCTTGACTTTGATTTTCAGTGGAATTCTAGAATGTATTATTTATCAAATACATGGTTTCTGAATATTAATGGTAAAGGACAGTAGCCTGGACAGAATCAGAGGAGATGCCTCTGTCCAAATCTCTTCAACATGGAGAAACTCCACCTTTATCCTCTTTCTTACCCTCTCAAAAAAAAGATACCTGGAAAAATAAAAAAAAAAATCACCTATAGAAAAGGAGATGCCATTGCTGTAGCTACTGTTGGACATCATGTTGCCACAGAATTCTTAAGCCCAGAATAACTGTACCATTTTCCAGTTCTGCATCAGCTGTCAGCACTTCCTAATTATATATCTACTTTTATAGCTTCAGCTTTCAGCAGTCACCAGGCCAACTATCCATAAGGATGCCTGGGAATCCAGCAATATTTTTCTGCCTTTTAAAATCCAACCTTCGTTTTCTATTTGGCCTTCAGTTTTTTTCAGTTTTCAGGAGCATCCTTGATAGCTCTGTATGTCCTTGCTGTTTACTCCTCTATCACCTTCTCCAATGGCACTGTACTGGATTGCTTCTGGCTGACTTGGCATACTACATAGGTAGCATCAGGTATCAGTTGTTCAGCAATAGTTCCAGAGGTTGGAAGCCAGAAGCCACCAGAAATACTGCCTCCTATCACAGTTGCAAAATCTGGAAGGTAGCAAGTCAACCATTCATCTCTAAAGTTCTAGACTTTGACAACATCTGGAATATCTGAATATTACTACAACCTTTGATTTCAGCAGTTAGAAGGTTACCTATATACTACCTAACATCCAGAATCCAACATCACCAGATGACCAACCACCACCACCATTCTGACCTTCAATAACTATAGGGTTAACTACCAAACAATACAATTGCTAACTCTTATAATGATAAGGCCAACTGCTTGTTGCCATACCACAGCTCTCAGAAGATGAACTTCAGATTTACTACCCATAACCACAGCTCAGTTTTCTAGCTTCTAAGTCCTCATTTCAGAGCACTCTGGAATCATGTAGCATCAATTTCCATGCCTAGTCTGAAGGCTGAAAGTTTTACCCAAAACGGTTGCCTCCAGGACCAAAGCCTTTCTATACACAGCTCTCTCTAGTTGACCCTTGAATCACCTTTGTCAATATGTTCCATCTCTCACTTCTACTCATCCATGAAGAAAATGATTTCATCTTTAAAATTCATGGCAAAATAAATACATTTTATAAATATAAGGGGTATTCACAGAATTAAAAATTAAATATTCATGTATGGAATGGAACGAATATCACAGATACAATAAACATATTAAATAATTATTCTTATTTAGCACAAAAAATAATTAACTCACAAGAAAATAGGATAGATTCGTTAGGAAAATTGTAAACTAATACATAGGGACTGAAAAATTCAGTGAAATTACACATAACAGAGTAAATGAAGTTGAGTAAAAATCAATAGTTAATAAAAATAAAATTGAAAAACAAGCACCATATATAACAGACTTTATGAATCAAGAATGGATTTGCACAGCACAAATTAAAAGAAAATAGAAAAATAATCACCAATAGGAGAAAAAATGATAGATTTGAAGATTAATTAGAGAAAATGTTACAGGATGGGCAAAAACAGGCAACATTGTGCAAATGGAATATGCAAGAACCCCACTCCATCAATTAGCCAGTCAACAAACAATATTAAGGGCTTATTAATCATTAGTCACTGTGCTAAAACTGCAGAAACAAAGAAAAAAAATGAAGGAAAAAAACCTGCAGTCCCTGCCTTCAAGGACCATACATTCTAATGGTGGTGACAATATCGAAATATACCTACAAGATATTTAAAGAATGCAGGAAGTAATTTGAAAAGGAAAGGAATTAGCAGCTAACATGGCCCAGAACAGGCCTCCTGAAGAAGGTGGGATTTGAGAAACTGGAGGGGAGTTAACCAACAGAAGAAAGGCTAACTATTTTTTTTTCAAGTTGTATAATTGTTAATCTAGAATTAATAGAACCAATTCAGAGTGGCAGGAACCTCACAGGATATTTATTCACTTTCCTCATTTTATGGTTAACAAAACTGAGACCCAGAAAAGTTAGTTACTCAAAGTCATGAAAGTAGTTATTGGAAGGGGCATTATTCAAATGAAGGTTTTCTGACTAAAAATTAAATGCTCAGTAAAAGAACAAAACATTTATCTGTGTTGAAAAAGAAAAAAAAGAAATAACATTAAAATGGCAAATAGAGAAATACGTTGGATTCTAAAAGATCTGGTCCTAAGTGCTGCATCTGATACACATTGCTGTATAAACAAGGAGACATCACTCGACCTCTCAGTGCCCTGGGCAACTGTCTAAAAGTATATAATAGATAAATTGCTAATCTTCCTCAACAGAGGGAATTTCCATACTGGTAGATCTTTATAATGAGGAAAAGACAGCTGTGAATTTTTTCTTCAAGTTGTAGTAGAAAAAAAAATTTAAAGCTTAAATAAAAATACTTTTGTTGACCCTTGTAGAAGAAAAAAGAATACTAAAATATATCCATATTCAGAAATGATAACCAAAAATAGATAAAGTGGGAGGGAAATGAGCTGGCTCTTATCAAGGCAGGATTCCTAAGTATAATAAAAAAAAAAAACACGGGGCAACTTGAGAACATTGTAAGAATAGTTTAAAAATAAAAATATAATTTATTTCACCATTTTTGTAATTGAAATAGGTTAAGATTAAGAGAGATTATGTTCTCTCCAGGAGATATCAATAATCATAAGAACAAAATATCAAAAGACAGACTAAATGAAATATTTATCACAATAAATCTGAATGGTCTGTTTATTTTTCCAAAATAAAAGAAAAATAATTATAGAATGGTTCAAGAAACAAAACCTACCAGTAGGTTGCTTTTAGGAAGCAGATTTAAAGTAAAAAGACATAGCCAGATTAAGAGGAAGAAATTAATCTAAAATGTATGAAATAATGCAAATTTCAAAAAAGCAAGAGTAGAAATTATATACAACAAAGCAGAATTCAAACAACAAAACAAAACAAGTAAACCCTGAAAGTCAGACAAGGACATCAAATAATGGTGAATAGAAAAATGTCACATCTGTATAAATAATCTCTCTCACTCTTGCTCTCTTTTTGCTCTCTCCACATATTTGCTCCTCAAATTTTTATAAATAGATTAATAATAGGATAAAATATACAAACATATGTGTATATAGTTTTTTAACACTCCATTATCAGTCAAATCCAATAAATAATCGATAATAAAGAAATCACAGATTTGAATTACTTCTTTAAAGAGTTGGAAACAAATAGTTATATGAGAAAACTAGAAGAGAAAAAAGCAGATGATCACATTCTCTTCAAGTACAAAAGGAAACACATAAATTTTGATTATATATTAATGAAACCCTACAAGGATTTTTAAAAAGTGAAAATTAAAGATATTTCATTTTTGGACCACAATGTAATGAAATTAGGATAAAATCACAAGTAAAAGACAGGGCAACCACATGGAAACTTTTAACAGCTAGATTAAAGAAGAAATCAGAAAAAAGTAAATCAAACATACGATGAGAAGAATCATACAATAGAGTCTACTTTATAAGTGGTAGTCAAAGTAATTCTTAAAAGAAAATGTGTCATCCAGTTCCTATATCAATAAGAGAGAAAGAGGGAAAAGTCAAAGTAACCAGAATATTAAAAAAAAAAAAACTTGGAAAGGAAAAAGTAATAGACCAGAAGAAAGAATTGAAAAATGAATAGGCGAAAATAAGTAGATTAAAAAAGGAAACAACAGTTGAATTGATCAAGAAAACCAGTTATAGTTATTATTTATTTTTAGAGAGCAATAATAGATACAAACTTTTTTGCAAACAATAAAAATAAGAAAAAAAAATTACAATATAAAGACTTGCTAAGTTCTAAAAAATTAAGACAAACGTCCAAAAATAGAGAACTGTCTAAAAATTTTATATTAGCAAGCTATACACATGAGAAATTAATAAATTAAATCAACCAATTTCAACAGAAAAATAAGATGAATTATCACTGGTTTTATTAATTTGGGGGTATAGGAAATGAATGGTCTCGTTGATATGAAATGTTCCCATTGTGGAAATTCTCTTCATCAGTTCATACTGGCAATTCATCAGTAACATAGCTTTAGAGAGTTGCCTGGCACGCTGAGGAATTCTTTTAGCTGACACATTTATGATCACATGCCAAGTTCATCAGGTAAAGTATTTGAATCTTTTTTTTCCTAACACAGTCTTCCCTTGACTGTACATGGTCACCTCTTGCACTTACTGAGTTACCTTTTAACAACGATGACAACCCACCTGGATTAGATTGGTTCACTGGTGAATTCTTTAAAGACTATCAAGCATAAGTAATCCCTTTTAGGTAGATTATTCATATAGAAAAAAAATATTGAGTGCTATTCAGTATCATTTATAAGGCATTTCCTTGATTTAAACAACAATAACGCAAACAGCAATAATAATAGCTAACATTTATACTTTACTTACTCTGAAGTGTGAAGTCCTGTGCTACGTATTTCAATCAATCATTGATCATAGTTGCAGTTAGGAACATTTTGGGTTGAATGTATTATAGCTGCAGTTATGGGCAAGAAACTGATCAATATTCAAGATAGATCAAGAATGATGTGTGGCAGGCTAGCGTCCAGGTCTCTCTTGGTTAACATTCACATAACCTGATACTTTGGATACAGTCTGCCTATTCCAGCTCCCTCTCTCCGTAAGCAGTCTCAGTAAGAAATAAAATGACTTAAGAACAAAGGCATGGGATGGACAAAGCCTCCACAGCTAGCTGTCTCTTAGACCAAGATACTATCATGGGGCTCCTTTAAGTAAATTCCCTGATGAAGTGTGAGCCCCTCTAGTTTTGTGTACCTCTTTCTTACGTGACACAAAAGGATGCAAGTGGACACTTCAGAGTCCCAGGTCTGCCACAACTGTGTGCCAGGTACTTGGCTAAGCTCTGTGGATACAAAAAGAGGCAAAAGACAATCTCTGCCCCCAAGGAGCTTATAATCTAATGCAAAGGAATGTTTACAAAGCAAGCTATATTGAGTATAAACAGTAAAACATTAATAGAGGGAAAGTACTAGAATTGATAGAGGTTGGGGAAGGTTTCAAGTTAATGAAGGAATTTAGGAATATAAAGGAACCCCAAGAAGCTCAAGAGGCAGAAATAAGGAGGGAGAGTGTTCTAAGCATGAGGAAGAGCAGGGGAAGTTGCCTGAAGCTGAGAGATGGAGAGTCTTGTTTGTGGAAAACCAGGAGATCGGTGTCACTGGCTCAAAGACTATGAGTTGGGGAATAAAGTGCAAAACTGGAAAGATGTGGAAAGGGAAATATCAATGGTAAATAAGAGGGTTTTGTATTTGATCCTGGAGGCAGTAGTGAGTCACTAGAGTGTTTTGAGTAGGAGGTGACATGATCAGACCTGTGCTTTAGCAAAATCACTTTAATGACTGAATGGAGAATGAATTGGAGTAGGAAGAGATATGGGGAAGGCAGATCCAGTGACGGACTACTGAAATAGTCAATGTGTGAGGCAGTGAGGGTCTTCACTAGAGGAGTGACAGTGTCAGAAAAAGAAGGAAGAATTTGAGAAATATTTGCAAAAATGAAATAGACAGGCCTTGGCAACAGCTTCAATGGGTGTAGAGGGCTGAGAGACAGTGAAGAATCCAGTTTCAGTAAATCGGAAAAAAAAGATATGAGAGGGAATTACTGGAAATCAGAGATAGAATATGAGTATTTGTAATTGACCCAATAGTATAACTAGAAAATCAAAGGTAATTGGAACAATAAATATATTTGACAAGGTTGCAGGAAAGAAGATTAATCTTTCAAATCATCTGAATTCTTATTTAAAGGCAATAAACATCAATAAATGGCATAAAAAGAAAACTCATTTGTAATCACAATGAAACCCATCAAATATTTAGGAATCAGCTTACCTAGATATAAACATTACCTTTCTAAGAATAATCATAAACCTTTTCTATCAGGGGACATCCCTCTCACCTCCCATTGAGCATGTACCCAGCTCCCACTCTAGATCTGAAGGACTCTGTGGAAGCTTAGGGAAAGAAGCTCAGGTTTCCAGCCATGGGTGTCTCATCTCTAAAGGGACTGCACTGTGAGAATACTCTGTTGTCCTTGCAGCGTGAAGAGCTAAATGATTCCTTGGATGTACAAAAGGGAGAGGCCCTTTCCTTTAGCATTCTCTGCCTTTCTTTCAGGACTGTCTCAGAGGTAGGAGGGGAAACATAACTTGCCCCATTCTCCAACTCAACCCCTTTGTGGCCCATACACATTTGTCTTAGTCTCATGTTAGGCAAACATGTAAGGAAGGACATGTCTAGGATTGGAGTCAACTTTGTGCATTAGAGAGAACCACAGGTCTTGTGGCAGAGCTTCGTGTTAGCACAGGAAGACTCCCTGGCCACTGTTCTACCACTGTTAGAAGGGGGCCATCACCAAAAAGAAGACTGAACCAACACATTGGCTCTATATGGAGTTAGGACAGTTCCAAACCAGCAGAAATATAAAGTGCCTGATTAACAATCCTGAAAACATTCTGTGATGAGGTTTAAAGATCCACCAACCCAGTCAATTGTAATAATAATTATAAATTAAGCCACTGAATCCTGCCAAATCCTATTTTTTTTGTCAAAAACTTATTTATGCATGTCCTGAGTTTAGTATTCCTTCTGTATGTACGAAAAAAATTACTTGCCCCATATCTTATTCATATCATTCGCTGAATATTTTGTTTATCCATCTCTTCAGGGGAAAGCGTAGATGTGTGCCATGATTTAATTTAGATAATGAAAATGCCCCCTGAGGTATTGGGATGGGGGAAAATCAGACAAACACTGTGAGAAGACCTAACATTTCTCTTTAGAGGACAGGTTTCTTCAGGACTAGGCAAATTCATTTGTGATGATGTAAAACGTATCCTTGAGTATCCTTAATGAAAAGGGGAGGGGCATAATACTCCAGGCCCTGTGGGTCCAGCAAGGGTCACTATAAGTTAGACTATAATGATTAAAATAAAGTTTAAATTATTAGAAGAGCATTTCAGTGATCAGGGATGGATTGCATCAACATGCTAAAATGAACAATATTTGCAAAATGAATTGCATATTTAAAGCAATACAAAATTAAAGCAGCACAAAATTATTCACAGAACTGGATAAAACAATCACAAAATACATATAAAAAGGAACATTAAAAGTTACACTGAAAAAAAGAGATTGATTAAGGTCAATTTGTATTCCCAAACTAACTAAATGGTTATGATCAAAACGACATAGGAATCACAAAAAAGAGACAGGTCAATGAACCAGAATAGAGATGTTAGACATAGAACCAAGTACATATGTATATTGTGAATATATTATTATTATCACTTTTCAATAAATTTTATTAGGTAAAAACTAAGGAGAGTATTTATTCTTTAACAAATTTCCTTGGGTAAACTAATTAGCAATAGGGCAGGAAAAAAATTATACTAGCATCTCCTATAATATAGTGAATTTTAATGATTTATAAACATTTAAAAATCATAAATAGATGAAAGAAAATAGAATAATGCATTTATCTAAGATACAGAGGAGACAACTTTTTATTAATAAATAGGTAAAAGAAATTACTATGATTTTTTAAAAATCTTCAAAATCAAAATAACAGGTTAGGAAAATAATTATAGAAAACTTGACAACTAAACTATATGAGAAACTGTTAAAATATAGAAAGCTAATTTCCAGTGCCAAGTAGAAAAATAGTCAAAGAATGTGAGTAAATTCTTTGCAAAAGAGGAAGAAGTTTAGTCATAAAACTACAAAAGAGGAAGAAATTTGTTCAAAGTGATTTAAATTAGAACCATTTCAACATACCACCTTTTGCCCATCAAACTGACAAAAACAATTAGAACAATTATTGCATCTGTCCTCTGAGATGTCTGGAATATTGAATTTATTAAACTTTGTTAATATGATAAATGTGAATAATAACTCGGAGTTCATTTAATTTCAATTTCTCTCAGTAATTTAGACAATGTTTGTACAGTGGTTGATAGCTTTCACTTCTTCATTTGAACTTCATTTGAAAATATATCCTTTGACAACTTGTCTCTTGGGAAATGCCTCTTAATGTTACATATTTGTGTCAGTTCCCTCTAGAATTCATATGTCATATATTTTTAACAAAAAACATTAATGAAAAACTTTTCAGTCCATAACTTTTTTAAATTGAGCTATACTGATTATGCTGATACAAAATACTGTAGGTTTTATCTAATGAGTATTTCTAAAATTTTGTTGTTCATAATGTTTTCTACAACACAATTGGCCATGAATTCTCCTGATCATAGCTATTAGAGTTGTAAACTTCCAGTTCTCCTATTTTATCCTGCAGGTTATTGGTGAAAGTCTAAGGATTTCATTTAGATGCTGTAAACATAAATTCCATCCTGTTATTAATGATGGCATTGTCCAAGTTTCTCATTAGTGATAAGTGTGAAATATAAATGTGCTTACTTCCACCTTAATTTAAGAAGAGCATTTCACTTAATGATGATCTTCAATACCATATGAAAATCAAAGTGTTTAGGGTTCCATCACTTATGTTATTAAAGCTCATTTAATTTTACTTCAACTTAGTTTCTATTTATGCAAAAGTGGGGATAATATCTATGTGAGTGAATGAGGGCTGATGAGCTAATTTTAATAAAGAAATCAGTATTTCAAGTATAAGCAATGGTAGAAATGTACAGTAGCATTTCATTTTAAAATCATTATGAAAATGATATAATAGTACACAGTAACAAAATCCAGGCTTCCAAATTGGATGATTTCAATTTCCATTGCTTCACAGAAACATGATTTTTTTTATTTGGGGGCTCAAGATATACTTAGTCACTTCTTGATTTCAGTATAGAAAAAAGCCTGATATTTACTTGATATCTGCAGCAAAAATACATCTCAAAAAATGTCAGCAGGGTGGAGAATTAAATACACAACAGAGTTGGAAGGGAGATTAGAAGACCTTTAGGTCAGCCTGCACTTGGGAAAGAAACCCTCATACATCTGTGGCTTAAGTAGATCTTGGCTGCAGCTAGGAGCATTACTGGTTCAATGGATCATGGGTGAAGTAAGGAACCAGAAACTCATCAATATTCTCTCTGTGTCAAGACTGATGTGTGGCTATCAGCCTAGTTGGACATTTGCAAGTCCTGATAACCTGGTCACAGCAGCCCCAGCATATCCTGAATGTCTCAATTCGCTCCATTCTTAGGCAGGTTCAGCGAAACACAAATAGCTGAAGGACAAAGGCCCTGTATAGCCTTCCGTGGGTAGCTTCCATGGGAAAGCTTGCTTGCTTTCCATTGCAAGGTGCTAACTATAAAGGGCTCCTGAAAGTAAATCCCCTGATAACAAAGCCTGAATGGGTCATCCTGGCTTTGGGTGCCTCTCTGCTCAGAATTCCTGCCTCACACACAACTTGTCCACAACAACAAGATTCCTGAAAATCCTCAGCCAGTTTTTCCTTACTTGAAGGCCATGCTAGTGAGGGGGAACTCACTGAGAATCCATTCAACTCTGGCACTGTTTTAATTGTTAGGAAGTTCCTTAAGCCTGAGTTTGCTTTTTTTGTGTGAAACTTCCACTGACCCCTACTGACAATCAGGAAAAGTTTAATTTCTCTCCCCTGTGACAGATCTTCAAATTTGGAGGGAGGCACAGGGGGAGCATTGGGTCACCCTAAAATCTTTTCTTCAAGTGAAACATCCTAAATTTTTAGCAGGAACTTAAGATTATTTAAACTTCCTGAGTGTCCCTCCGTGGACACTGTGACTCATTCAGGTCCTTCCTATAAAATGTAGCGTATAGGACTGGAAGTAATAGCACAGATTTCGTTTGGCAAGAGCTATGTATGGGCTCTCATCTCTGTGACTGGGATGATGTGTCCTATAGTGCCTGTTGTCTGTATGTTATGATAACGTGGGTGACACAGTGAAGTAAAAGCACCCTCAGAGATTCTCCACTACGGGAAAAAAAACTCATTCACTCCTTCAATTCCTTAAACAGACCTATGATTTCAACAATTTGGAAGCTCCCTCCAGGTAGGCAGATCGCAGCCCATCCATTTCTGCCCCTCTCAAGTGACTTATGTCCATGTCCTCCCATGTGTTCACAACCAGTGGTCTACCCAACACTGTGGAGAACTTAGTTGTTTTCTCTTGATATTGAGGTGGTACCAATGGATCACTGGCTGCTCACCCATCTTCCTTCACTCCTGCCATGTGACCAGCCTGGCTTCTCTTCCTATCCTACAATTCTTTGATATCATCTTTTATTGCTGTCCTTGAGAGCTCCTCTTTGGTTATATTATAGAGCCTTCTCACACAAGCACAAGGCACCTTTTCATTAACCTCTATGTTATGTGCATTTTTTTCTGTAAGAGGGAACAATTGTATTCAATACTTTGCTGCCATAAGCAAGACTATCACTATTAAAATCAGTCAGTCAATAAATATTAATCACCTACTATGCTAAGCACTGGGCTTTTGCTTTCATGGGAAACTTGGAGTCATTAAAAAAGCTTTGCAATTTCCCCAAAGCAACACTGATGGAATGCTGATGTTAGAAACACGAACCTTTGTTTCTGAGAGAAGACTAGGGTCATTAAAAGAGCTTTTGCAAATTTCCTCAAGGGAGCCTGGTCCACTCTGTTCTTCTGCCTGACTCTGGGCCCAACTCGTGGTCTATCAGTACAACACATACTGGTCACATACAATAATTCCCAAAAGTTAATAGCCACCATAAGTGAACAAGCTTAGTATGCGAGTCCAATGGACATCTTCCTTTCTCCCAATCATGACATAAAACTACAAACATCCACTGCTGTTGCTGTGGTCTTTTGCTTTTGTATCGTAATAGATGAGAAAGGTATTCCTTTAAATATATAATGTTTTATTAATTAATCTTTGGTTCCCTTTCCTTATATTTTAGTCTTATCCCAAATGTCTTTCATATTCATTTCCCTCTTACTCTCTCACAGTCTTTCACCAATAATTTCTATTCTTTCTCACACATTCATGTGCCCATCTGATCTTCCCTACTTCTTCTGGCTTAGTTAAGTTTTCAATCACAGTGGTCAGAGTGATATAAAGAGAAAAAACTGGTTTCAGGTCTATCTCTGCCATGAATTATGTGACTTCTGGCAAGTCTCTTTACCTCTGGACTTCAAATTTCCTCATTTGTCTAATGAGGATTTGTCAAATTTGTCAAATGATTACTGAGCTTCCTTCCACCTATAAAATTTTATTAATAACCAGAAGCCTAAGTAAGTAGGATCCAGTCACCTCTAAAAACATAGCCTCTGAAGATATGTGTGTATACAATACATGTATATTACATATGCATATATTATAATATATATTATTTACATACACTATATACAAACAACAAATGCATCTCTATCTTTCTGTCTCTGTATGTGTGCATGTGTGTGTGTGTATACAAGGATTGTTCTGTATACATATAGCACTAGCAGAATAAAACTTTACAATGTTTTGCTTGATTTTGTTTTTATTTATTTTTTTCTTGAGAATTTAATTAATTAATTAATATTTATTTATTTATTTTTTTATTTAACTTTTAACATTCATTTTCACAAAATTTTGGGTTCCAAATTTCTCCCCTTTTGTCCCCTCCCCCCACCCCAAAACACTGAGCATTCTAATTGCCCCTATCACCAATCTGCCCTCTCTTCTATCATCCCTCCCTTCCCTTGTCCCCTTCTTCTCTTTTGTCCTGTAGGCCCAAATAACTTTCTGTACCCCTTTACCTGTATTTCTTGTTTCCTAGTAGCAAGAACAGTACTCGACAGTTGTTCCTAATACTTTGAATTCCAACTTCCCTTCCTCCCTCCCTCCCCACCCCTTCCCTTTGGAAAGCAAACAATTCAATATAGGCCAAATCTGTGTAGTTTTGCAAATGACTTCCATAATAGTCGTGTTGTGTAAGACTAACTATATTTCCCTCCGTCCTATCCTGTCCCCCATTACTTCTATTCTGTCTTTTGATCCTGTCCCTCCCCATGAGTGTTGACCTCAAATTGCTCCCTCCTCCCCCTGCCCTCCCTTCCATCATCCCCCTCCCACTCTGCTTATCCCCTTCTCCCCCACTTTCCCGTATTATAAGATAGGTTTTCATACCAAAATGAGTGTGCATTTTATTCCTTCCTTGAGTCAAATGTGATGAGAGTAAACTTCATGTTTTTCTCTCACCTCCCCTCTTTTTCCCTCCACTAAAAAGTCTTTTGCTTGCCTCTTTTATGAGAGATAATTTGCCCCATTCCATTTCTTCCTTTCTCCTTCCAATATATCTCTCTCACTGCTTGATTTCATTTTTTTAAGATATGATCCCATCCTCTTCAATTCACTCTGTGCACTCAGTCTCTATGTGTGTGTGCGTGTGCATGTGTGTGTGTGTGTGTGTGTGTGTGTGTGTGTGTGTGTGTGTAATCCTACCCAGTACCCAGAAAAGTTTCAAGAGTTACAAATATTGTCTTTCCACGTAGGAATGTAAACAGTTCAGCTTTAGTAAGTCCCTTATGACTTCTCTTTGCTGTTTACCTTTTCATGCTTCTCTTCATTCTTGTGTTTCAAAGTCAAATTTTCTTTTCAGCTCTGGTCTTTTCATCAAGAATGCTTGAAAGTCCTCTATTTCATTGAAAGACAATTTTTTCCCCTGAAGTATTATACTCAGTTTTGCTGGGTAGGTGATTCTTGGTTTTAGTCCTAGTTCCTTTGACTTCTGGAATATCATATTCCACGCCCTTTAATCCCTTAATGTAGAAGCTGCTAGATCCTGTGTTATCCTGATTGTATTTCCATAATACTTGAATTGTTTCTTTCTAGCTGCTTGCAATATTTTCTCCTTGACCTGGGAATTCTGGAATTTGGCCACAATGTTCCTAGGAGTTTCTCTTTTTGGATCTCTTTCAGGCAGTGATCTGTGGATTCCTTGAATACTTATTTTGACCTCTGGTTCTAAAATCTCAGGGCAGTTTTCCTTGATAATTTCATGAAAGAGGATGTCTAGGCTCTTTTTTTGATCATGGCTTTCAGGTAGTCCCATAATTTTTAAATTGTCTCTCCTGGATCTATTTTCCAGGTCAGTTGTTTTTCCAATAAGATATTTCACATTATCTCCCATTTTTTCATTCTTTTGGTTTTGTTTTGTGATTTCTTGGTTTCTCATAAAGTCATTGGTCTCCATCTGTTCCATTCTAATTTTGAAAGAACTATTTTCTTCAGTGAGCTTTTGAACCTCCTTTTCCATTTGGCTAATTCTGCTTTTGAAAGCATTCTTCTCCTCATTGGCTTTTTGAACCTCTTTTGCCAGTTGAGTTAGCCTATTTTACAAGGTGTTATTTTCTTCAGCATTTTTTTGGGTCTCCTTTAGCAGGGTGTGGACCTGCTTTTAATGCTTTTCTTTCATCTCTCTCATTTCTCTTCCCAGTTTTTCTTCTACCTCTCTAACTTGATTTTCAAAATTCTTTTTGAGCTCTTCCATGGCCTGAGCCCATTGGGTGGGCTGGGATACAGAAGCCTTGACTGCTGTGTCTTTCCCTGATGGTAAGCACTGTTCTTCTCATCAGAAAGGAAGGGAGGAAATACCTGTTCACCAAGAAAGTAACCTTCTATAGTATTATTTTTTTTCCCTTTTCTGGGCATTTTCCTAGCCAGTGACTTGACTTCTGAGTATTCTCTTCACACCCACTTTGCCTCCGGATCCGCCAAGCCAGCGCTTGGGGTCTGAGATTCAAATGCTGCTTCCCAGCCTCAGGGCTTTGGGTGGGGGCAGGGCTGCTATTCAGTGTGAGATTAAGTTCAGGTGCTTGGGTGGGGGCAGGGCCGCCACACGGGACTCAGTTCCCTCATGGGGTTTATGCAGAGACCTTCAACAATGGATCTGGGCTCCTGCCTGCTTGGGGAGCCTCAGTCTGCTGCCACCTCCACTGCTGCCTCCCGAGGGCCTGAGTTATGGAGAGACCCCACTGCCTTCTCGGCAAGCCAAGAAGACCCTCTCACCAACCTTTGGGGTCTGTGGGTGGAGGGACCTATGTGGTTGCTGGAGATTCCTTCCCTGAAGCCTGCTCAGATCTGCTCCTCTCAGTGCCGTGGGGCCAAGGCAGGGTTGGGCTCGGCTCCAGTTCCGGGGCACCACGGACCTTTTGCGAGAGGTTTTCAGGGCTCTCTGGAACAGAAATCTCTTCTGCTCTGTTGTTCTATGGCTTCTGCTGCTCCAGAATTTGTTGGGAGTTCTTCTTTACAGATATTTTATGGGCTGTGGGTTTGGAGCTAGTGTATGTGTGTCTTTTTACTCTGCCATTTTGGCTCCGCCCTCTGATTTTGTTTTTAGCATTCATAGAATAGTACAGTATAAAGAGAAATATCTCAATAGATGTTACTTCAGAGAGCCAAAGTGGCTAACTTGGTTTAAGAAAAAAAAGCAAATCCATAATCAAACACTGAAGTTAATAGAGTCATTAATTTAGTAACCTTAATGTAAAATTGGTGTCACTGATTATCATTGATGTAACAGAGGGAAAATCAATGAAAATATCTTAAGACTTGCAACATCAACAAATGGTGTAGATCACAACTCCCTGTGCAAACCTTGCTCACAGTGCAAAGTAGATAGGTTATCATGGATGCCCCAATGGAATAGGACATTGCAAATCAGCTGTTAAAGGAGAATTCAGGTTGTCCATCAGATACCACATGCTCACCATATAATTGTTCCTTCTTCTTCCCCATTCTCACATTCACACAATATTTTTCTTTTTAGAGAAATGAGATATGAAATAAGTTTTTAATGACCATGATGTGCAATGTTCTTTACACCATGGTATATTGAGAGTGCTGCTTAACTAAGCAGTATTCTTATTTCCCAGTGACTTCTGCATTTTCTTAAATATTGTCACATGAGAATTATATAATACCATGAGAATCATGAGCTTTTTAACCTAGAATGAGGAAAGAGGATTTGACTCCTCTCTCTACCACTGATCTCCTGAGTTACCTTGGAGAATCAACAAAAATCAATTGTTCAATAATTATTTATTAAGCACTTATGTCTTGCCAGGCACCATGTTAATTTCTAGAAACAAAAAGATAAAACAATCTCTGCACTCAAAGACTCTATGTTCTATCAAGGAAGAGCATGTGTACACAAATATATGCAAGAATATATAAAGGGAAACAGAGGCTAGGGTTGGGAGGGAAGGAAATTGGACTTGGGGAGAAGAAAGATAAGGCTTCATGATAATAATGATGGAGCCTAGGTTGAGAAGGAAATTGGATTCTAAGAGGTGCAGGTGAAGGGGCAGCACATTTTAGGCAAGGTGAAAAGCAGTAGGGAAAGGCAGTCAGGAGATTTTATATACACATATATGTGCACATACATGTATGCATATGTATATACATATATGCATGTATATGTGTAATGTGTGTATACATAAGCCCATATATGTGTATGCACATGTATATGTACATGTATGCATGTGTAGACATGTGTGCACATGTGTTTACACAAGCATGCATTTATTCATCGCATACAGGTGTATTGTGTACATGCATATCGCAGCACACATGTGTGCACATGTGCACTGCATGATACATGCATGTACATGTGTTTCATGTGTGCATACTTATGTGTGTATGCATGTGTGTGTATATGTATGTCTGTGTATCTGTGTATCTATGTATTGTGTGTGTATATATAAGGAATAAGAAGACCTATTGGACTAGATGGAAGAGTATTTCAAGAGGAATAGAACTTAACAATCCTAGAAAGATAAATTAGTGGTATAGTAGTTTTAAACACCACCCAGAGGTCTTCGTGTTTGATCAGACAAATAATAAGGCGCCTCTGGACTTTTGCGTAGGACAGTAGGAGAGACCTATGCTACAGAAAAGCAAGTTTGGCAGCTGTGTGGAAGATGTATCAGAGCAGGGGGAGACTTGTGGCTGGAAAAGCAAGTAGAAGCTTCGGCAGTTTACATGAGAGGTGGTAGAGGCTGGTGGCATGGCTGGGTGAATAGAAAGCAGAGGTCGGGTGTGAGACACACACGATTTGGCAACTGAATTGATATGTGAGGGGAGGGAAAGTGAGGATCTAATACTAATGTCATGGTTTTAAGCCTGGGATATTTGGAAAATGGTGATATACTTAATAGAAAAGCAGATGTTTGAAAGACAGAGGGGTACTTTATTTGGGGGAGAGATATGATTTCTTTTTTAGACACATAAAGTTTGAGATGTTTATGAAATATTCAATAAACCATTTCTAATAGTCATAAAGAAACAGAAATGTAATTATATATGTATAATGTATATAAGAGTATATGAACATGTGTCTATATGTAGCTATATGTAACACATTTGTGTGCACATTTATTATATACATGCATACATGTATATATTATATTTAATTTGACTCACAAGTAATTCACAGAGATAATTAAAACCAAGGGAACTGATGAAGTCACTAAATGAGAGAGTAGAGAAAGAAAAGAGGAGGGCTGCTCAGGCCATAGCTTTGGTGTTTTCCCACGTTCAGTGGGGGTGATATAAATGATGAATGAGGACAGGAGATTGGGAAGGTCTGATCAGACAGAAGGAGAACCAGCAGAGACCAGTGTCGTTAAAGCCCAGGGCAAAAAGAGTTCCTAGGACTAGAAAATGATCAAAAGTGTCAAAACTTGAAGAGACATCAAAGATGAAGTTTGAGAAAAGGCTTTAGGATATCACTTAATGTAAGTCACTTCACTGTGTTCACTAGATTTCTAAGTCTAAAAATAAGAATAATAATAACAAAAAGCCCTGATAATGACAACAACAATTTCATCTACCTCACAGAGTTACAGTTTTAGGACTGGAAGGAACCTCTCCTGCTATACAGAGAGACATGCACTCCAAAAGGAGCAGCCAATGCAACAGCAGCCTCCTCATCCTCATCATTTCTAACGCTGGATGGTGCTTTAAGAGTAGCAAAGATCTTTCTATATGCTATTTCATTTGTTCTAAAGAGATCATGAGACATTTGCTTGAAGACTTTGAGTGAAGGAAAAGAAACACCATCGCCAGTCTAACCTTGGATAGACAACCATTGTTGGAAAGCTTTCTTTACAGCAATCCTAATTGTTACTTCAATACTTCCTTCACATGGTACTTGAGAGATTGATTGTTGAATCCAAATGTGAGACTTTACATTTATCACTCTTATATATCATCTTATTAGATTTGGTGCATTTAACCTTCCAAGGTATTACTGGTTCTTCCTTCTGTCATCCAATATGTTAGCTAACCATCTCTGCTTTTTGTTATCTAGAAAGGTAAAAAGTATGCAATCTAGATCATTATGTAAATCATTAAAAAACATTAAATAACAAAAGAATAAGCATAGATTCCCAGGGACACTCCACTGGAAAGTTCTTGCCAATTTGATATTAATACATCAATAACCACTATCTGAGTTAGGCCATCCAATCATTTCCTCACCCATCTAATCAAGCTTACTAACTTACACTTTGTAGACACTGTCCTTTGTCTCTCTTTGAAAATTGAGATTACAACATTGCTTGTAGAATTTTTGTCAACAATGATAATGATTTTAAAATATATGTAGTGCTTAGTATGTTCTGGGTTCTGTGCTAAGTACATTAAAACATTTTTTCATTTGCTCTTCACAAAACCCTGGGAGGTAGCGATCTTGTTATCTCATTTTACAGATGAGGAAACTGAAGCTAACAAGGGTTAAGTGACATGCCCAGGGTCACACAGATAGTGTCTAGGGTCAAATTGGAATTCAGGTCTTCCTAACTCCAGGCTCACTGCTCTATATACTGAACCATCTAGCTCCCCATGTAAATATAAGCTATAATTAAGCAAAAATAAATAAAGGAAAATAACATCATTAATCACTAATAATATGTTTGGTAATATAGAGTTATACCTGTCCTCCTTATCCAGGGTAAGATTATAGAATATATGCTGTGGGTTACCAGGTTTATGCCCATTACAGGTACCAAATTAAGCTTCCAGTTTCATCAGTGGTTCTAAGCATCATAATTAACACAAAATGATACGATAAATCCACTTTTAGGGATAAGTTGAATAGTGATAATCCATCACCCTGGGAGCTGCAGTGGGTCAGTTATGCATTTTGTTTGCATTTCCATTCACAGTGCCTGGCACAGAGTAGGCACTATGTGAATACTCAATGATTGATCAACTGATAAACTAAAAATAAGACAGGCCAAACAAGCATCACTAATGTAGCTGAAATAAAAATTAAAGCACTTTGTTGACATTAATTATATCTACTTGAAGAGCCTTTCTTTTATTTATTATAGGCCATCAGGGGAAAAGGGACTGGCTTTATTCAGGATGGCCAAACTAGACAGGACTAGGGGCAATAGAGAAATATTGCAAAGAGGCAAATCTCAGCTTGATGTAAAAGAATAAAAATATGCTACCAATTAGGACTGTGGAAAGGAGGAATGTCAGACTGCTTCTGAGGTAGTATGCCCTTTACCCCAACCTTAGCTCTCTTTTTGCCTGCCCACCAACCCCGGTAGAGGACTTCAACAGAGGCTAGATGAAGCCTTATCAGGTGTGTGGCTGTGCAGGTATGTGTTTTACCATGGATTGAAATAGATGCCTACTGAGACCCCTCTGGAATTCTGGGATTTTGTGACCACTGCAACTGAAGAGGTTAAAAAGCTCTGGACACAGCTTCTCAAAGACTGTCTCTCAAATTGTAGCAAGATTGTGATCTTTGTTCCCCTGGGAGTACTCATGCTCCAAAAATCGAGGATTCTTGAAGCCTTGCTGTAACTTCCAGAGGAAAAGGCTGTATTTATTAACTTCTTTGTATGGCCATTATCCAAGTGTCAGAAACAGAAAAGGACTTAAAATGCCTTTTGATAATGGCATAGTCTATAGAGTTATATTGAAATGTATAAAAAAGAATAACTAAAATGTATATAACTAATTGTACATAAAACTCATCATTGACAGCATCATTTTCAAACTATATCTTTTAAATAAGAAATAACTGACAAAAAAGGCACTGATTTTTTTTTTTAAGTAAGCAACACAATGGAATAACTGCCCATCCATTCAAGTCTTAGGAAATTTCAAAAGTTTTAACTCATACAATTCTTTTTTCAAATGATGATTTTTTTTTGTATTCAAGATGGTCTTTCTGACTTTTCCCTTAAGAGAAAAATCATGTAAAATAAAGTACAGACAGTCACTCACAAATCAGACATCATAACTTTGGTGTAGCAGTAGAGGTAAGTGCTACATAAGCTTTCTTGGGCATCTGATTATGGGTCACATCATTAATTTGCAATGAAATATATTCCCCAGCTCTGATGACTTTGAAAGATACTGATCAAAGTTGTATTCAAGTATTAGTTAGTATAAGGTGCCCCTCCCTTGTGTTTGTCTCAACCTTATTCCTGAAACACAAACTTTGACTTGTTCATTGCAATGCTATGTAGTGCCATGCTTCTGACTTGCCATCTCCCCGCTCCCCATCAATCAAATAAACAATCAACAAAAACAGAGTAAATGAGGTATTAAGAAGGAAATTTTATAGAAAAGTATGCAGCCTCATCATGACGTGTGGCCAAACCACTAATCAATTTGAAAAGACAATAAAGCTTGCGGCCACTGGATGAAAAATCTGAACAGGAAGCACATTGTGATTAACCAAGCAGATCAAGTCACAGGTTTTGGGCTATGTATAAAAACAGTGAGGCAGTCAGGTGACTGTGAACCAAGAAACTGAGAGGGAACCATACTTTGTAATTTGGAGAGGAAAGGCTTTTTTTTTTAAGTACCTTCTCAGTTCCAGCTCTGAACAAGCCTGTTAGACATATTTGATCCTCACAACTCTGGGAGATATGTGCTATCATTACCCCCATTTTACAGTTGAAGAAACTGAGGCAGATAGAATTTAATGACTTTCCCAGGGTCACAGAGCTCGTAAGTGTCTGAGGCAAGACTTGAACTTGGGTCTTTCTGATTCCAGGGATAGTACTCTATCCACCTCATGTCAGGGGGAGGAAAACCTCTCTCTCTCTCTCTCTCTCTCTCTCTCTCTCTCTCTCTCTCTCTCTGTCTCTCTCTGTCTCTCTCTCTCTGTCTCTCTCTGTCTCTCTCTCTGTCTCTCTCTCTCTGTCTCTCTCTCTCTCTCTCTCTCTTTTTCTTCCCCTGTCATCTAAAATTTCAGAGACTTAATGGCAATTCTCTAGTTACCAGATGGAAATGCACTATGTATTGTTATCTGTATTGTATTTATTGATGTTTCTGTGTTATGTCATCTATTAGATTATAAATCCCTTCAGGGAAGGGACTAAGTGATCCATGCTTTATCTCTAGCACCCAATACTTGTGTGTAGCTAATTGACAATGAATATATGTTCACTGAACTAAACTGAATTATTGCATTCAGAATGTAAAGATATATTTACATGTACATATGTGTGCTAATATATATAATATAGACATACACATCCATATATATACATCCATATTTATTTATAATCTACATCTATCTAAAATTAGCCAGTAATAATACAGAAATATACTACATGGTGTCTTCCATGGCTATCTCACAGTCCTGCCTCTCATGCCATCAAATTCTCTTAAGAGTTCATCAGACCTCCTTCTTACTTAGCTTTTGGTATCTGAGGTCAATTCTAGGGATCCACAGATGGAATGAAAAAATAGAAGAGGACCAGAAAAATGAGGACTAAACAGGTTAAGCTTACTGGCCTCTACAGATTTTATTATATCTCACAATGGATCAATCCAAGATTTCATTTTCAGAAGAAAAAAAATACAAGACCGGAAACTCATTGCATGATAGATAAATATCTCTAGACTTTGTCCAGAAAGCAGGCCATAGGAACCAGGTATGAATTGCTTTATTCCTGCTTCAGAGCAAAAGACGAAAGGCAGGTAACTGGAGAATGCGCCAAGCTACCCTTGAAACATTGTGATTACAGGGACATTCCTCATTCAATTCTGTTTTCACTGTATAATGAACAATTTAACACAAGTACCTTGCAATTTTCACTGTTCTTGTTTAAATAGCCAATTATCTCACTCTATATAGCTCTAATGGTCTTTAGAATCACTGATATCTGTTGGTGAGTTTTTCTGTATTGGTTTTGGAAGGGCAAACTAAGAGAGTCCATATTACATTTACTGCTTTTTATCTGAATGAAAAAAGAAACCCCACTCCTTTCCTTTTAATTTTAATGAAAGAATTATTGCTGTTTCATAACCTTGTAGAGGAAACCCTGCATGTAACTCCGTAAAACACGGCAATTTTGTATGTTTCTGAAGTCTGCAAGCTGTTTTATAGCCCCTACTGGTAATTACAACGATTTATTTTTCTCTCCCTATCCCCCACAAAATTCAGAGCTGATCTGTCCAGTTGACTTACGAGATCTGACATGTTTCTCCGCATTCATTATCTTTGATAATAAACTATTGAAATAGGTTAATGATTTAAAACTTCGATGTGATTAATAATGTGAAAGGAAGACTTAAAACCAATTTATAGGAAAACAATCCACTGTATAATTTTCACATTTCACTTTAAAAATGAAGGATTTTTCTTAATACTAACTGATCTTGGAGATGTGCAAAAATGGATTGTTCATACCTTACTAATAGCTAGGCTAAGTCATTCACTTTCTTTTTTGGATCAGACTTTTAGTATAATTTGATAAACTCACTATTGGCAAAGGAAATAAGATTAGAAAACGGTAATTAAACATTTCAGCCAGCTATCGTTTCACTTTTATTATTTGCCAAAGCATGTCCCCCATTGCTCCATGAGGTTTTTGCAATTTTGATTAGAGGTTTAACCTGTATTTATTTTACTGTGAATTTACAGTCAATTTTAGATCTTATGTCAGGAGAAGAAAAAAAAAAACTTGTGAGTAATTAGAAATATCCAAAAGTAAACTATCTGCCACAATTTTTAAATGTTTAATGCTTAAATGCAGAATTATTTGAATGCAACCTCCACTGAGGTCTTCAAGTAGAGGCTGTATGACTACTTGTCAAATATATTATATTGGGGATTTTTGGGGGGTATGGGTTGGACTAGATGAGTGCTAAGACTCTTTCCAATTCCCAACCACCCTGGGCTCTGATGAGTGAGTTTTTGCCACATCTTTCTCAGGATCTGAACTCCCTTTCGCTCCTTAGCCACCATTTCCAAGCCTTGTGGCTGCGTTAACCCCTCTCCCTCACATCTCTCCTTTATGTTTCTCTTGCCCCACTGCCCTTCAGGAACAGAAAATGTCTTATTTTCTTGTGCTTAGGGCCCCAGTGCTTAGTAGTGCTCAGCATATAGTAAGTGCTTAATAAGGACTTTACGGGATCATTCAAATTCAGTGGGAGTTTCTTATAAACTTTGAGTATGTCATAAAATACTTAAAGTGTATTTCGAGTGTAGCATTCTTGTTCTCTGCTAGCAACATCATAATGGAACTCTCTTTTAAAATGAGACCTTTTTTCTCCCTCTCCCCATACTCTCCAGCTCTGACTTAACTTTAACAATTCACTTGATGATTTCACCACTTCACTGAAGCTCAATGATCATGTCTATGCAGATAATTTCAGAGCTCTGTATCCAGTCTTAGTCTCTTTCCTGAGCTCTAGTTGCCTCGCTGCCTGTTAGACGTTGAGCTGGATGTTCTTTAGACATCTATCATGTCCAATCAATCATGTCCAAAAAAAGAACACTATTTCCACCACCATTCCTTAACAAACAAATCTTTTTCAAATTTCTTCATTTTTGTTGAGGATACATCAATCCTTCCAGTCACCCAGGTTTGCGACCACAGAGTCCTCTATGACCCCTCTCTTTCCCTTATCCCACAGATCCAGTCAGGTGCCAAGTCTTTTTAATTCTATCTCCACAATACTTCTCACATTTGTTGCTTCATTTCAACTCACACAGCTACCATACTACTTCAGACCTTTATCACCTAGACAGGAACGGGCCTGGAGTCAGGAAGAGCTAAGTTCAAAGGCAGACTCAGACACTTATTAGCTGTGTGACCCTGGGCAAGTCACTTTATGTGCTTGTCTCAGTTTCCTTAACTGTAAAATGGAGGTCATAATAGAATCTATACCACAGGGTTGCTGTGAAAATCAAATGAGATAATATTTGTAAAGGAGAATAATACTTGGCACATAGTAGGCACTCAATTGATGTTTATTCCCCTCCCTTCTCTCTTGACTAAACCATTGCAACAATCTTCTAAATGAAATCCTAGATTCCAGCTTCTCCCTCTCCAATAAATGCCTTTCATTACTTTCAGAATAATCCTCCTAAAGGACATGTTTAACCTACTTAAGAACTTATAATAGCTGACTACTACTACTACCTCTAGGTTAAAATAAAGATTACCCTAGATAGCCCTTAAAGTCTTTCCCAGTTTGACTCCAGCCTATCTTTTTAGGATTATTGTACTTTACTCTCTTTCAACCAAACTGTCAAACTCAGAATTCAAATGTTCATCTGCATTCCTTTGCACAGACTGTCTCAATATGTGGAATGAACTTCCTCCTCACAGTGATATTTCTTAGAATCTTTAGCTTCCTTCAAAGTTCAGCTCACATGTAATCTTCTGTCTCCTTTTTTCTTTCTTTCTTTTTCTTTCTCTCTCTCTCTCTCTCTCTCTCACTTGCTGTCATTCATTATCCTACATAAATACTTTTTTGTTTCATTATATATTTAAAACTATAAGCTAGCTGAGGTCAAAGATGATAATTCTAAACTAAATCTTTCAACTACTCCAAAAAATGTAACTGTTCCTCCTTTGAGATAAGGAGATTTATTACTGTCTGTGTTATATTTGTAACTAGATGAAGCAAATTAGGCACTTTCCTTTTGCAATTAGCAGGTCTGAGTACAAAACAAATACATTTCATGATTATTATCTCAGTGAAAGTTTTCTGCCCAGTTGTAAAGTAATAGACAGCTTTTTTTCAAATAGTAAAATGCTCATGTCAATCTTTTAAAATAAAGTTCTTTCACTATATAATTACCCAAAGTTAACTTCCCATTGTTTTAAGTACTAATGATTTTTTAAGAGAGAGCCCATTTTACAAATGCATCTTATTGGTCCATTATAACTTCATAAACTTTTATGTTTTGTTACTTATTCATATCTCTGTTAATTCTGTACATAACTGACTTTCAAAATTAATCTATTTAGCATGATTCCACATGTATAATCTATATCAGATTGCTTGCTGTCTTGGGGAGGGGGAGGGAGAAAAATTTGGAACTCAAAATCTTCTTACAAAAGCTAATGCTGAAAATTATCTTTACATGTAATTGGAAAAAATAAAATACTATTAAGTATAAAAAGATGAGAAGAAAAAAATAATAAAAATGATGTCCAAAAAATAAAGTTAAACTACTTTAATATGCATATTTACCTCACATATAAACAAAATGTGATTTTATTCAGAAATATCTTAAACATTTTTTATAAAGGAAATGAAGCTGATATAACCTTTAACTAAAAATATCAACCCAAATTTCTTACCTGAATCATTTTGTCATGAAATACAGTTTTTCTTATTTACTTGTATGCACTTTTATTTAAATTTATTTATTTATTGCCATAATATTAAAAACATTCTAGGTATTTGAGGCAGGCATGAAAAGTCAATGTCATTTTAAAAAGCAATCTTCTTGCAGGTATTAATCCTTTAGCTTTTTATATAAGAGAATGGATGCAAATAAGTGACATATATTATCTTACAATAGCTACTTTATAAAGGGGGAAAACACTTGTAACAATAAATCTCCAGTCAGCAAAAGATGAACACAAAAATGCATAAAAGCAGGGTGGATCAAAATCCTTTGCAGTGCTTAGGCTCTAGAACTTATAGATATTAGCCCACTTTTTTTTTAAATGAATAAAGATTCACAGTATCCTCAAAATGTATTTTTTATATATAGAATGATGCATTTTAAAAATAATTTTTGCTAAAGTTTTTTTTTTATTTTAATATATGCTTTAATTTTAAAATCCACAAATAAGCCATTAATTCTACTCTATTTTTAGAAACTAAAATTTTGCGGGTAACATCGAGTTAAATTACTCATTTTATAGATGAAGAGACTTAGGCTATGGGCAGGTAAGTGACTTGTTCCCTTCAGACCAATGGTTAACAGCAGAACTAAAACTCAGACACCACTTTTCTTATTTCCTATTCTAGTTTTCATCTACTGAAGTATACTGCCTTCCATAATAAAAAAAATATAAATTCATAAAGGAAAATCTGGATTACAAAAAGTATATTCATTGTAAATTGCATACAACTTCTTCATAAATTAAATACCCACAATATGATGAATATATAGTTTAAAAAGACAATAAAAGCAAGGCTGATAATCAATAAATTGAGTAACACAAGAATAATAACCTCATAAATTTACTATAAAAACAAATTAAAAGGAGAGAAAGAGAAACAAAGAGAAAATGAAAGAAAAGAAAATGTAGTATACAATATGATTGCTTAGTTGTACTACAATAGATTTGGTACACAAAATCCCTCACACATTTGACCCAATTTACTTGTCACCAAATAATTTTTGTTTAACACACACAAAATTAAGCAAAATTAAAATTAGTTACACTAACACTCCTGTTTATATATCTATGTAAATTTCAATTGCAGAGAAGCTTTTTTAAATCCTGCTAATATATCCTTTTTGTCTGGATTGCTGCTACTTTCTTTGATATTATATAGACTGTAGGAGGCACGAATGCTTATTTTTTATGGGTAGTCGTTTTCAAAATTGCTAAGCATGAAACTTACATTAAAATCAAAATGGAAATAAGGGGCAGACCCCATGAGGTATGTGGGTGGTATGGCCATATGCAATGGAACATAAGAAAACATCTTTTAGCATAGAAACAATTTTTGAAACCTGTACTATACAGGAGGGATCCCACCAACAGAAGCTAATTTAATCACTACTGATTTGCCATTTTGCTTCCTTGGAGGTCCCTAGTGGGCAATCCAAATGCTGTTCATAGATCAAATTAATATAACATCATAGAAAAGTAGCTGGAAGGGACCATAAGGGTCCCAATGCAGCCCAATATTTTAATTTCACAAATGAGAAAACTGAAGTACAGAGAGGTTATGTGATTTGTCCAAGGACACATACACATTAAGGCAAAGCAAAGATTCAAATACAAGTAAAATAGCTAGAAGCCCACATGTTTTTCCTGTGCCTATAGTGTGTGGAATTTCAAAGGGTGGAAACTCTACAGAGAAGGTTCTCATCTACCTCTCCATATTGCAAAAATCCAAAATCTTCTTTGTACTCACACAGGCAACTTTGCTCAAGCCCTCCTTTCTTCTTGCCTTGATTGTTTCAACAGTGCCTCACATCTCTTATCACTCCAGCCCATCCTACATAGCGCTCTCAAATGGGTTTTCCTCAAGTGTAAATGTGACCACGTAGCTCCTCTATTAAACTAATTCTAGTGATTTCCTACAGCCTCTAGCATAAAATACAAACTCTTTCATTTAGCTTTCAGGGTTACAGCCTATCTTTCCAGCCTTATTAGATATTACTGTATCTCCACATTCAGTAAACTGGCCAAACTGGCTTTCTCTATTCCTTACATGTAATAGTTCATCCTCTCTCTCCATGCCCTTGGCACTGGCCACACCCTACCACCAGTCCCAGAATGCATTTGCTTCTTATCGATACCTTTTATCGTCACTCTCTCTAAGACAGGCCTGCATAACATAAGGCCTGGCCCTCCAGCCATTTGGATTTTAGGAGACCCATGAAAAACGTAGAGGATATATTCTCAGTCATCATTGGCATTGCACAGGGACAAGTGAGTGCCAAAGCAGATGATGCTGACTACGTGATAAGCTGTAGCCACACAAGACCTTCTTCCCCTTCCTCACTGTGCAGTTGCCTCCACGTTACATGAGTGTTTGGAGCTCTCAAGGTCAGACACTCAGCTCAGTATTTTTTTGTATGTGAGTAGTTGCTATAGAGATATTTTGGTTTTAACATTAAAATTTTTGAGATGATTTTATAAAATGAGAGACAAAAAGAAACAGAAGATTGAATCAAAACATAAAGTGTTTAATCCAGAGTGGACAAACAGATACTGTTTTACTTATACAAGAGACAAAAGATTGTGCCTTGTTTGCCAAGAAGTAACAGCCATTCTGAAAGAATACAATCTTCATCACCATTGCTAATAAAAACATCCTGACTGAAGCAAATTGGACACCAATGAAAAACAAGTTAAAGCATCCAAATTATTGAAAAATCTCAGAGGGGAACAACAGTTTTTCAAGAAAGCAAACTCAGAAAATGAGGTGGCTCCTAGGGTTAGTTTTCCAATTTCTAAAGAAATCAATTTTAAACATGACTTTGGAGTAGGATAAAGTGATTGTTGACAAGAAGTATACCATGTTACATTAACAGTAAGAAAACCTGAACAGTGTATTAAAACTTGTGCCGCTTAGCAAAGTAACTATTTTTAACAGTAATGTGATTTCATGATAAATAAAAATCTCAAGTAATAAGTTAATTGATATTAATTGAAATTCCTTTTTAATATGGCTTATTTGCAAACTAAATCATTAATTTATGCCTTTACTTGGAAAGTGAGCTGCTAAAAGCCTATCTGTGGCCTGAAGAAGGTTAGACTATTTTAATTTTGGACCCTACCTACTGCCAAGTTGTACAAGTCTGCTCTAAGTTAGAGCTCAAACGTCCTCTTCTGCATGAAGTCTTTCTTCAAAGTCCTAGCAAGACCTTCATTCTCATACTACCTAGTGTTTAGCTCCTTTGTGTGTGTGTGTTTACTAACTTGATATTTATGCTTTATAACTTTATTTGTGCCTGTTTTCTCACTCATTAGAATATGAGGATATTGAGAGTGGAGATTATTTCATTCTTTGTACTTTTACCCCATTTTCTAACCTAGTGCTTGGTACGTGGTGGCTGTTTAAAAATGTGCATGGTGGTTGTTTGATTATTGACTGATTGATTCAGGGCACTGGAGGCTCACTGTTTCAGGAGGACTCTGGGGTATTCCCTGGTAAACAATTAAGCAACCAGAAAACATTTATTTAAATACCTTGGAATGTCAAATACAGTGACAGGTATTAGAGATCAGAAACAAAAAAACCGCATAAGACCTCATCTCAAAGAGTTCATATCTGGGGAAAAAGTCATGCATTCATGTATAGCATGTATACATATACACATATAAGTGTGTATGAATATAATTGGTATTCTATTTAGACAACACAAACACAAAGTAGTTGGGAGGGGTGTCAGCAGCTGACATCAAGAAACGCTTTGAATAGAAGGGTCCATGTTTCAGCTCAGTTTCTAAGCAAGTGAGAGATGATTTTAATTGGTAGCAGGAGGGAACACATTCTAGGCAGAGAGGGCATTCATACAAATGCCCTGAGTTGGAAGACAGAATGCTACATATGAAAAAAAAGGGAGAAGGCCAGTTTGTCTAGCAGGAAAGTTCAGAAAGAGGAGTAATATATAACAAAGCTGGAACCTAGGGCCAGGGTGTAAAAGTCAAATAGATAAACCCAGGAACTTCATGAGCACAACTATAAAATACTTTTTGTACAAATAAAGTAAGATCTAAACAATTGGAAAAATATTAATTACTCATGGATAGGCTGAGCTAATATAATAAAAATGACAATTTCACCTAAATTAATGCATTTATTCAGTGCCATATCAAACTATCAAACATTATAGAACAAGAAAAAAATTAAAAAATTCATCTGGAAGAAGAAGAGTTTAAGAATATAAAGGGAATCAATGAAAAAAATGCAAAAGAAGGTGGCCTAGCCAGACTAGATCTCAGACTGTATTATAACATGGTAATTATTAAAACAACCTTATCCTAGCTACAGATATGGGGAACCTGCAGCCTCAAAACCCCATGTGGTCCTCTAGGTCCTCCAGTACAGTCCTTTCACTGAATCCAAACTTCACAGAACAAATCCCCTTAATAAAAGGATTTGTTCTATAAAACTTAGACTCAGTCCAAAGGCTGCACCCAAGGACCCAGAAGGCCACATGAAGCCTGACAGCTGCAGGTCCCCCACCCCTGGAAAGGAATGGAGTGCTGCATCCATGGAATAGATCAGGTACAAATTGTATTACAATAAATATGCACAGTAATCTGGTATATGATAAACCACCAAATCCAAGTTTTGCAACGAAAGCTCATTATTTGATGAAAACTGCTGAGAAAAATGGGAAGCAGTATGGCACAAACTAGGTATAGACCAATATCTCCCATTGGTATACCAAGATAAGGTCAAAACTGGTACATGAGTTATACATAAAGGGTGATACCACAAACAAATTTAACAGAGCATGGGATAATTTATCTGTCAGATTTATGGATAAGGAAAGAATTTAGGACCAAAAAAGAAATACAGAGCATTACAAAATGTAAAATATACAATTCTGATTATGTAAAATTTAAAAGTTTTGCATTAAAAAAGAACAATGCAACAAAAAAGTGTAAGGAAAGCAGAAAACTGGGGGGAAATTTTGCGACAAGTATCTCTAATAAAGGCCTCATTTCTCAAATATATAGAGAACAGAGTCAAATTTATAAAAATACAAGTCAATACTGACAAATGCTCAAAGGATATGAACAGGCAGTTTTCAAACAAAGAAATCAAACTGTCTATAGGCATATGAAAAAATACTCTAAATCACTATTGATTGGAGAAATGCAATTTAAAATAAGTCTGAGATACCATCTCATACCTATCAGATTGACTAACATGACAAAAAAGGGGATATTGAAAAACTAGGACACTAATGCACTACTGATGGAGTTGTAAACTCATCCAACCGTTCTGGAGAGCATTGGAACTATACCCAAAGGACTATAAAACAATGCATACCCTTTAATCCAACAATATCATTGATAGGTCTAAATCCCAAAGGCATCCAGAAACAAAGGGAAAAAGGACTTACTTGCACAAAAATATTTATAGCAGCTCTTTTTGTTATGGCTAAGAACTGGAAATCAAAGGGATATCCATCAATTGGGGAATAGCTAAATAAGCTGTGGTATATGATTGTAATGGAATATTATTGTACTATAAGAAAGGATGGGCATAATGATTTCAGAAAAAAATTGGAAAGACTTACGTGAACTGATACAAAGTAAACTGAACAGAACCAGGAGAACATTGTACACAATAATAGCAAAATTGTTCAATGAAGAACTGTGAATGACTTGACTATGCTCAGCAATATAAAGATCTAAAACAATCCCAAAGGAGTTATGATGAAGCATACTATACACCTCCAGAGAAAGAACTTTTATGGTTTAAATATAGACTGTAGCATGCTATTTTCACTTCCATTTTTTTCTTTTTTAAATTATTTATTTGTTTATTTTTAGTTTTCAACATTCATTTCCACAAGATTTTGAGTTCCAAATTTTCTCCCCATTTCTCCCCTCCACCATCCCATGACACTGTGTATTCTGATTACCCCTTCCCCGAATCTGTCCTCCCATTTATCACATCCCTCCCTTTCCTTATCCCCATCTTCTCTCTTTTCTTATAAGGTAAGACAGATTTCTATACCCCATAACCTGCATTTCTTATTTCCCAGTTACTTGTAAAAGCAATTCTCAACATTCATTCTTAAAACTTTGAGTTCCAACTTCTCTCCCTTCCTCCTTCCTCACCCATCTCCACTGAGAAGGTAAGCAATTCAATATAGGCCATATATGTACAGTTTTGCTAAACATTTCCCTAATAGTCATGTTGTGAAAAACTAACTATATTTCCCTCCATCCTATCCTGTTCCCTATTTTTTTCTATTCTCTCTTTAGACTTTGTCCCTCCCCTAAAATATTTACTTTTAATTATTCTCTCCTACCATTTGCCTTCCCTTCTATCATCCAGCTACCCCACTTATCCCTTCTCTCCTACTTTCCTGTAGTTAAAGAGAGATTTTTTTACCAAATTGAGTGTACAAGTTATTCCCTCCTTAAGGCAAATGTGAGGAGAGTAAGTGTCACTTTTTCCCATATCACCTTCCCCCTTTTCCCCTCCAGTGAAAAATCTTTTTCTTGCTTCTTTCATGAGAGATAATTTACCCCATTCCATTTCTCCCTTTCTCCTCCCAATATATTCCTCTCTCATCCCTTAATTTTATTTTTTTATAAATATATCCCTTCTGAAAAAACTCACACTGTGCTCTGTGTGTGTGTGTGTGTGTGTGTGTGTGTGTATAATCCCTCCACCTATCCAAATACTG
The DNA here is from genome assembly GCF_028372415.1 of Notamacropus eugenii. Lineage (NCBI taxonomy): Eukaryota > Metazoa > Chordata > Mammalia > Diprotodontia > Macropodidae > Notamacropus > Notamacropus eugenii. The sequence goes on along the minus strand of NC_092877.1, from coordinate 311,885,257 downwards.
AGAAAAGTCTCAAGAGTTACAAATATTATCTTTCCATGTAGGAATGTAAATAGTTCAACTTTAATAAGTCTCTTGTGATTTCTCTTTCTTCTTTACCTTTTCATGGTGTTCTTGATTCTTGTGTTTCAAAGTCAGATTTTCTATTCAGCTCTGGTCTTTGTATCAAGAATGCTTGAAAGTCCTCTATTTCATTGAATGACCATTTTTTCCCCTGAAGTATTATACTCAGTTTTTCTCGGTAGGTGATTCTTGATTTTAATCCTAGTTCCTTTGACTTCTAGAATATCATATTCCAAGCCCTTCACTCCCTTAATGTAAAAGCTGCTAGATCTTGTGTTATCCTGATTGTATTTCCACAATATTCAAATTGTTTCTTTCTAGTTGTTTGCAATATTTTCTCCTTAACTTGGGAACTCTGGAATCTGGCTACAATATTCCTAGGAATTTTTCTTTTTGGATCTCTTTTAGGAGGTGACAGTGGATTCTTTCAATATTTATTTTGCCCTCTGGTTCCAGAATATCAGGGAAGTTTTCCTTGGTGATTTCATGAAAGATGATGCCTAGGTTCTTTTTTTGGTCATGGCTTTCAGGTAGTCCCACAATTTTTAAATTGAGTAATCTGGGAACTACATGATTCCATGCCTTGAAGCCTGCTCCAGTCCTGTCCATGCAGTGCCACATAGCCAAGGATAGGCTGTATTCCATGGGCTGCACTCTGCCCTGAGCCTAGTGCAATAGACCTTTCCTGTTAGCCTTCCAGGCTGCCTAGGGCTGGAAATCTTTTTCACTCTGTCATTTTGTGGCTTCTGTTATTCTAGAATGTGTTTTGAGTCATTTTTACAAGTATTTTATTGACTGTGGGGGGAGAGCTTCTACAGGCCCATCCTTCTACTCCACCATCTTGGCTCTGAACCCCCTCCCTACTTTCATTTTTTTCTTTAATTCAATTCTTCTCATACCAAATGACTAATATGGAAATATTTATATAATTGCAGACATATAACCTATGTCTGATTGCTTACCACCTTAAGAAGGACAGATGGGAGGGAAGAAAGAAGGAGGGTTAGAGTTTGGAACTCCAATCTTCAAATAAAAATGTTTAATAAAATTGAAAAAAATAAAATAGAAGAGTTTCTATTTTATCTTTGGGACAAAAAAGAGCCAGTGGAGTTTAAAGTATCAGGAAGAAGCTTGGCAAGATCATCTAAACTAGAGGTGTACATATGGGACAAAAAGTATATATGACTCTTTGTTAATCCACATCAGCAGACTAAGTCTCATCCCTTACACTGCACCTACCCATTCCAAGTACTCAGACTGAATCTCAAGGCCTAGAAATATATGCTTTTATTAGGAAAGCCCTAAGGATTAGCCATGGAATGTACACTCTTAAGGAAGAAGAGAGCAATAGTTACAAGAAATTTATATGTCACATCAGATGAGGAAACATAAAAAATTAATCAGTAGGTTGTTGCATATTTAATATTGTATACGAGTGACCAGGAAAGCCCTAATTACTTGACTTGGGTATCTTCCTTCCACTGTGTATGCCGAGTTCCATAGCCTGACCACTTGGGCTTCATGGGAAGTGCCCCATTCAAGCAGAGCAAGAGTCCTATGGCTCACCTCATTACTCTATGATGACCTATATGCACATGTGACATAAAAAATTATATTGCATATTTAGGAAATGCATAATTGGGAAAGATGAGAAGACCAAGTAATGAGAGTACACACAGATACAGGGGTAGGCACCTTGAGGGTAGCCCTGGTGCCCACAAAATATTAAAAAATACAGAAGATGTTGG